>NW_026461597.1:0-70943 GCF_021730395.1 Mercenaria mercenaria | reverse complement strand
CGGTATAAAATTGGGTGACACATTAAGTTTAAATATAATAAGAATGGTTTTGGTTTATTAGGGAGAAAAAAGTAAAAATCCAATTTTTTTTATTAAAATTACGTTCAAATTTAAAAAGCCCAATATTGAAAATTTTGGGAGTAATGAATTTTTTGGAAATAGAATTTAATGTTTTTAAAAACTTTAAAATCATTTTTTTTTTTAAAATTACTAGTTTTGTATGATATTGAAAATTTCTGGCGTGTTGGCCCCTATAGTCTTTTCTTATAAAGGGAAATTTTGAAAAAGGAAACATTTGGGATCCAAGGAAAAAAACTTTTTTGTATACACTGGATAGAAATTTGAGTTTAAATCCCATTTCCTTTAAAATGCCCCATCTACAAAAATTACTTTTAATACGGGGAACTGCAATTTTTGCGAAAATTTTTAATATGCAATGTCATGTAAAAATGAAGATAGTTACGTATTTTTCCCCTGTTTAATTTTTGTTTTTAAAGTTTTTGGTCTGAGATAAATTTAGATTGTAAATTTCATATTTTTAAGTTTTTTTGTAAAGTAGTGTTTGATGTATTATTATACATAATAAACGTTCTAACTCTGTCATGACACTTGATAAATTGTATATTTGTATATTGTGTGGACCGGGGGCCCCAAATAAAAATAAATGAATTTTGTTTTTAAAGGGGGGATTTTGAAAAGGGAAAGGACGTGTAACATCCCCACCCGGGACGTGGATTAAATTTTGTACAGATAAAAATATGTCTTTTGTTTAAAAATCCCTTTGTACCTTCTTAGCATGTTCAAACTACAAAACCTTAAAAAAACGTTTCAAAAAACTCACACAGAGCAACTAAATTTTTATAAAAAACTTTTTTTGAAGTTACAGTACCTGTTTAGACAGCTTCTATAACAAAGAAATGTACTTGATGTATCATGTAACGTCATATAAAAAACACGTACGAAATATAGAATTTTTTAAATTGTTTTAATTTTGGTCCTTTCCTTCGTTAGTACGTCGGTTATGTGGATGCATTCAGTATGTAGCATTTACTTGCGAGTGATTGACTGAACTAAAGAGTTAAAGGACCAAAAAAATTAAAGGAATGTAGATGAGAAACAAACATGAATTTACCCCTTATGTTAGTTTAATATTTTTTAAAAATGGAGATAACTCCGAAAACACTTAATAGTTTAGGAAAAGGTACTTTTCATCCCTCAAATTTTTCATTTTTTCCCTTTTTGGGCTTTTTGTAATTATTTAGCGGATGTGCAAAAGGTCACTTATTTAAAAGAAAAATTGTATTATCTTAATAAGGGTGGGTAAACTTTTCCTTAAACATGCATATATATTAAATTCAGTTTCTTGTTATTTCATTACATCATGCGCATGCCTGTCAAGTGTTTTGTTTAGTTAATTAGGACTGTGTGCTTTCTATACAAATCTGTTGGTGTGCACTCTAAAATCACACTGTCATGTGAAATTGTACAATTTTTTTGCATTGTATACTCGTAATCTGCAATGCGTTCTGGGTTTAAAAAAGGGATAATTTTTTGTGTTTACATAAGTTCCCTGTCAAAAGGAGTCTACATGGGGTTTTTTTTTGAATTTTATTTGCTAACAAACCAGAATATCATGGTCAATGTTTCAGTAAAATTGATTTTCACTTATTGTCGGACCCTTTGATGTGTTTCTCTTGCTCGTCTGACTTCGCAAATGTATTGAGTACACGCGTATTTGTTTGTATATATTTCATCACAGGACCATATTTGTACTTTACATAATTGTGCCTTTTGCTAATATTATCTGTGTTTGGGATTCGCCTGATATGTACAATTTCTATTTACACTATGCTTTGCCCTGAGCCCTTTGAAGATGGGGATTTCAGAGCCCGGGGGGGTTTTTTTGCCCCTGACCACCGGTGGCGGGGCCAATTTTTGGTTTTTAAAATTTTTTCAAACCATGCATTTTGTCTGGATGCTGTTTTTTAACATTCTCAAAAACTGCAGTGGGTTTCGTTTCAGAGAGACAATTTTTAAAAATTTTTATCCTTTTGGTTTATTAAAAAAAAACATTCATTGATGGCCTGTGCCAGAATTTGGTTTCTGCTTTTTCTTATGACATGAAAGATGTTACCGATCGCCTTGTTTCCATTTTAATTAAGACATTGGCAGTTTATCCAATATGTGGTGTGGGGGCAAACAGTATACATGTATTTGTTGTTACATTGAAATAATGAAAAAAATTACAATGCACATATTAGTCAACATTTCAAATATGGATATTCAATTGAATACAAAATGATGTACAATGAGGTTTGATTAT
Organism: Mercenaria mercenaria; assembly: GCF_021730395.1. Taxonomy (NCBI): domain Eukaryota; kingdom Metazoa; phylum Mollusca; class Bivalvia; order Venerida; family Veneridae; genus Mercenaria; species Mercenaria mercenaria. Next base: position 68,620 of record NW_026461597.1, on the reverse strand, counting down.
GGTCATTATCAGTTTTAAATACACAAAACCTGTTATGTTTTTACAGTTGTTACCCTTGTCATTGATGTTTAAATCCGTAGAAAAGCACGTTTGTATTGTTGCAGTAAAAACTAAAATCTATAGAAAGATTTGTAAGTCCTGTTTGATGTGGTAATTATCAGCTTAAGACATACATACACACAATGTTTATGGATTTAAAGACTTCGTACGTCAACAATTACTTGTGTCAATTTGTGTTGCATTTCAGACACTAAAGTTTTGACATTTCATGAAAGGTTACACAGTTTTATTTGAACGTAGCTATGAAGCGTGAATTTCGTCTTTAGTCCTGTTAGTCAGTTCAAACCTAAGTTTTGATAACATATTTTATTTAAATAAATGTAACTTTTGATAGAACACCTATGAGAAAAAGCCGGCAGAATCAAGAAATGTTTCAACGCTTTTTTTCGCAGACACTGCCTTGTGTCTTCATAGCTTTTTTAAACAGCTTCATTAATCTGTAAGGTTGCCTCCACCCCGAAAAGATCCAGTTCAATAGCATGTATCGTTTATTGTTCAAGTGTACTCGTTAAAACAGTTTTAATTCAATAAACATATCACATTCTAAACTGTCATTATTATACTACAAGTTACAACTTGTTTGGCATAACCACGGCTGATACTTAGTTTAACATTAACGAGCTATTGATTCGATAGTTGTTTAAATTAATCAAGTTACATGCATAATTGTCTTGTTAAAACCACAAATGGTGGCGATAGCCACAGACCCCTAGGAAACATAAACGTAGTCATGCGTTAATACGCTTGGTCTGGATATTTAGTCAACACATCATTCCACAATATAACTATATATCAGCGTGGCAGTAGCATGACCTGTTATGTTTATCGGCATGGCAGTAGCATGACCTCTTATGAATATCGGCGTGGCAGTGGCATGATCTGCTATGTATGTCGGCATGGCAATAGCATGACCTTGTATGTATATCAGCGTGCCAGTACAACAACCTGCTATGAATATCGGCGTGGCAGCAGCAGGACTTTATATGTATATCGGCGAGGCAATAGAATGACCTGGTATATTGGCATATATATCGGCGTAGCAGTAGCATGCCTTTGTATGAATATCGGCGGGGCAGTAGCATGACCTGATGTATATCTACTTGGCTGTAGCATGACCTAGTTTGTATATCGGCATGGCAGTAGCATGACCTGGTATGTATAACAGCATGGCAGTAGAATGACCTAATATATATATATATCGGCGTGACAGTAGCATGCCCTGGTATGTTGTTAGGCGTTGCAGCAGCATGACCTGGTATGCTGATAGACGTGGCAGTAGCATGACTTGTTATGTATATCGGCATGGCAGTAGCATGACCTTGTATGTATATTGGCATGGCAGTAGCATGACCTTGTATGTATATCGGCGTGGCAGTAGCAGGACCTGATATTTGTATCGGCAGGGCAGTAGAATGACCTTTTATGTAGATCGGCATTGCTGTAGTATGACATGGTATGTATATCGGCGTGGCAGTAGAATGACCTGGTGTGTTGATAGGCTTGGCAGTAGCATGAAATGGTATGTATATCAGCGTGGAAGTAGAATGACATTGTATGTATATCAGTGTGGCATTAGCATGACCTGGTAAATATATCGGCATGGCAATAGCATGTCCTTGTATCTTTATCGGCGTGGCAGTAGCATGACATGGTATGTTGTTAGGCGTTGCAGCAGCATGACCTGGTATGATGATAGGCGAGGCAGTAGCATGACCTGTTATGTATATCGGCATGGCAGTAGCATGACCTTGTATGTATATCGGCATGGCAGTAGCATGACCTTGTATGTATATCGGCAGGACCTGATATTTGTATCGGGCAGGCAATAGAATGACCTTTTATGTAGATCGGCATTGCTGTAGTATGACATGGTATGTATATCGGCGTGGCAGTAGAATGACCTGGTGTGTTGATAGGCTTGGCAGTAGCATGAAATGGTATGTATGTCAGCATGGAAGTAGAATGACATTGTATGTATATCAGCGTGGCAGTAGCATGGGCTTGTATGTATATCGGCGTGGCAGTAGCATGACCCTGTATGTATATCGGCGTGGCAGTAGCATGACCTGGTATGTATATCGGCGTGGCAGTAGCATGACCTGGTATGTATATCGGCGTGGCATTAGAATGACCTGGTATTTATATCGGCGTGACAGTAGTATGACCTGATATGTATATAGGCGGAGCAGTAGCATGACCGTGTATGTATATCGGCGTGGCAATAGCATGACCTGGTATGTATATCGGTGTGGCAGTAGAATGACATTGTATGTATATCAGTGTGGCATTAGCATGACCTGGTATGTATATCGGCGTGGCAATAGCAGGACCTGATATTTGTATCGGCGAGGCAGTAGAATGACCTTTTATGTAGATCGCATTGCTGTAGTATGACATGGTATGTATATCGGCGGGGCAATAGAATGACCTGGTGTGTTGATAGGCTTGGCAGTAGCATGAAATGGTATGTTTATCAGCGTAGAAGTAGAATGACATTGTATGTATATCAGCGTGGCAGTAGCATGACCTTGTATGTATATCGGCGTGGCAGTAGCATGACCTTGTATGTATATCGGCGTGGCAGTAGCATGACCTGGTATGTATATCGGCGTGGCATTAGAATGACCTGGTATTTATATCGGCGTGACAGTAGTATGACCTGATATGTATATAGGCGGGGCAGTAGCATGACCTGGTATGTATATCGGTGTGGCAGTAGAATGACATTGTATGTATATCAGTGTGGCATTAGCATGACCTGGTATGTATATCGGCGAGTCAGTAGCATGGCCTTCTATTTATATCGGCGTGGCAGTAGCATGACCTGGTATGCTGATAGGAGTGGCAGTAGCATGACCTGCTATGTATATCGACGTGGCAGTACCATGACATGGTATGTTGATAGGCGTATCAGTGGCATGACATTGTATGTTAAAAGGCGTTGCAGTAGAATGACCTGGTACGTATATCGGCATGACAGTAGCATGAACTGGTATATATATCGTCGTGGCAGTAGCATGATCTGGTATGTATATCAGCCTGACAGTAGCATGACCTGCTAAGTATATCGGCGTGGCAGTACCATGACCTGATATGTTGATAAGCGTGGCAGTAGAATGGCCTGGTATGTTGATAGGCGTGGAAGGAGATGACCTGGCATGAACATCAGCATGGCAGTAGGATGACCTGGTATGTTGATAGCCGTATCAGTAGCATGACGTTGTATGTATATCGGCGAGGCAGTAGCATGAACTAGTATATAAATCGTCGTGGCAGTAGCATGATCTGGTATGTATATCAGCCTGACAGTAGCATGACCTGCTAAGTATATCGGCGTGGCAGTACCATGACATGATATGTTGATAAGCGTGGCAGTAGAATGGCCTGGTATGTTGATAGGCGTGGAAGGAGAATGACCTGGCATGTACATCAGCATGGCAGTAGGATGACCTGGTATGTTGATAGCCGTATCAGTAGCATGACGTGGTATGTATATCGGCGAGGCCGTAGAATGACCTGGTATGTTGATAGATGTCGCAGTAGCATGACCTGGAGTGTTTTTAGGCCTGGCAGTAGAATGACCTTGTATATATATCGGCGTGGCAGTAGTATTACCATATTTGTATATCGGCGTGGCAGTAGCATGACATGGTATGTATATCGGCTTCTCAGCAGAATTACCTCGTATGAATATCGGCGTGGCAGTAGCATGACCTGGTATGCTGATAGGCGTGGCAGTATCATGACCTGGTATGTATATCAGCGTGGCAGTAGCATGTCCTGGTATGTATATCGGCGTGCCATTAGCATAACCTGGTATGTATATCGGTGTGGCAATAGCATGACCTGGTAAGTATATCGGCGAGGCAGTAGCATGACCTTTTATGTATATCGGCATGGCAGTACAATGACCTGGTATGAATATCGGCGTGGCAGTAGCATGATATTGTATGTATAATAGCGTGGCAGTAGCATGACCTGTTATGTATATAGGCATGGCAGTAGCATGAACTTTAATGAATATCGGCGAGGCAGTGGCATGACCTGGAATGAATGTCGGCATGGCAGTAGCATTACCTGGTATGTATATCGGTGTGGCGGTTGCACGACCTAGTATGTATATCGGCGTGGTAGAAGCATGTCCTTGTAGGTATATCGGCGTGCCATTAGCATGATCTGGTATGTATATCGGTGTGGCAATAGCATGACCTGGTAAGTATATCGGCGAGGCAGTAGCATGACCTTTTATGATTATCGGCATGGCAGTATGACCTGGTATGAATATCGGCGTGGCAGTAGCATGATATTGTATGTATAATAGCGTGGCAGTAGCATGACCTGTTATGTATATAGGCATGGCAGTAGCATGAGCTTTAATGAATATCGGCGAGGCAGTGGCATGACCTGGAATGACTGTCGGCATGGCAGTAGCATGTGTCGCGAAGTACGCGAACTTATTATAAATTTGAACTGTTGCAAAGTATGCAATATTATTCATTTATATGTATCCGCCGGCATGGCGGATGTGTGTTAATTTAATGATTATGTTTACCGGCGGATCAGCGTCGGCGGACTTTTGTTCATGTTTTTCACGCTTTTCATGTGAATTGCATTGTTTGAAATTACTATAAATAGGTGTATTATATTAAAAGAAAAAAGGTTATTTTTCAGTTTGGGATTTATAGAAGTAAAAAGGTGTTAAGAAAATAAAATATGATTTAAATGATACGGATATTTGTTATCATTCAAAAATAGAATAAAATAATTATGTAACATTTAAAAACTGGGGCATTCGCTACATAATTGGCGCCGGAAACCCGGAGACAAAGAAACACCGATAATAAGTGCTTGTGATTGTGAATAAAAGTGTAAAAAGAAAAAGGAAAATGTCGAAAATATCGTATTTAAAAGGCGTTAGGACAAGATTTTTCAACATCTTGAAAACGAAGTTGAAACTGCACAAGAAATATTGCAACGTGATTTAGAATTCATGACAAGGATGAATGCATAGAGAGTGCTGAAAATGTGTAGAGAAAATGACGATATATACTGAGAAACTTGAAATTCAAATGATAAAATAGCAAGTGCAGTTAGTGAAGAAGAAGCTGATTACACCCAAAGTATACTTGAAGAGGATTGTTCTCTTGTGAAAAGGTTACGGACAATTGCATTGCACTTAATAAAATGAAAGAAAAAATGTTAAATCTAAAGAAGAAGAAGAAGAGTCTAAAAAAAGAAGAAATGGTAAGTGCAAGCCAAATGTAGAATTACAATATGAATTACAAAATATTGTTGTTAATCAAATGAACAACAACAAAGCTAATAGAAATGAACGAGAGAAAGAACACATGAAATCATCAGTAAAATTACCCAAACTAGACTTACTACCTTACGGTGGAGATAAACTTAAGTGGTTGGAGTTTTGGGATTCATTGAGTGTACAATCCATAAAAATAAAATGCTCTCAAACGTCGAGAAGTTTACATATCTAAGGGAAAATAAGTTGTACGGGGAAGCAAAACGGGCCATAATGGGTATTGCCCTTAACTGAAAAAATTATGATGTGCAATCGAAATTCTGAAAGATCGTTTTGGAAATACAAGAAGTGATTGACTTGCACTATAACCAGATGATAAATTTGTATCCAGCAAGCAACAAAACAGAAGTTTGAGAATACTTTTGGACAAGTCGAAAAACATCTTAGAAGTCTAGAAGTGCTTCATCAAAATATCAATCAGGACGTATTTGTTTCAATGATACGTTCAAAACTTCCTAGATGTGTTGCTTGCAACTAGAAATTCAAAAAGGAACAGTGGATAAGTGGACTGTCACAACCCTTAGAGACAAACTCAGATGTTATGTAACACTCGTGAGAAAGCAGAGAAAAAATCATCAATATCAATTCAAGTAGAAATCGATCAAATGAGAATTCTCTAAAGTCGACATACGCCGAAAGGGAGAGATTCACGGAACAAGTTTCGAGAACCAAGTTTTTTACACAATTCTGGAAAACTAGTTCTGCCGAGGCTCTGTTACTACCGAACAAAGGAAGTCAGTAAACACGAAGTTAACAATTCGATATTGTGAAAAGGGACACTGGATGACGAATGTCCTACTTTCGCACTATTGATGAAAAAAAAAGAAGTTAAAGGGAAGCTGTTATAGTGTTTGAAGTGGGACATTCTTCAGATGAATGTAAAGGGAATAAAAGTTGTGTATACTGTAGTGGACTAACGTTCACCATCGTAGTTTGTGTCCAAACAAATTCAATCGACAGACGTTTGTGCGGTTAGTTCAGAGACTACAGGCTCTTCTAAGAATAGTGAAATACGTGAGGAAAACGTGCTAATTTCATCTGGTGAAATGGTTTTAATGCAACAGCAAGAGCGGAAGTGCAAAACCCCAAAGAACAGCCAGAGAAAACGCACGAATACTACTTGATTCTGGATCCCAGAGAACTTACATTACACAGTCATTAGCCAAGAAGTCGGTGTAGAGAAAGGCAAGGAAGAAGAAATAAAGCTAGTCACATTTGGTTGTGATAAACCGAAGATTATTAAAACATATGCCACACAATTGTGCTTTAAAGTTAAAAAATGGAGAGTATATTGAAATCAGTGCAAATATGTTCCAGTCATAAGTGAGAACATACAGCAAAGACAAATAAACTGTCTACAGATGAAAACTTAAAGCACCTATTGAAAAGTTTAGATATGGCTGATACACTTGAACCAGCAGAAACATCAGCAATGTAGACTTGCTATTAGGAAACGATTATTACCTGGATATGTTATGTTACAAAAGATTCAGGTACATCAGGACTTTACCTACTAGCATCAAAGTTAGGCTGGATACTTACAGGCAGAACAAAGGAAACACGCGAAAATGAAAATGAAACAAACATGCTAATTCTTACACACGGAACAAATATCAGTGCAACAAAGGTGTTTTCAAGTGTCGACTCGATTGTTCCAACAAAGCCAGATTTGGATGACTTTTGGAAGATCGAATCCTGGGAATTACTAAATGTGAAAATCAAAGTCAAATAAGTGATAAGGTTGCTCTGGCGACATTCAAAGAGACGTTGAGATATAAAAATGGAATGTACTTTGTGACCTGGCCATGGAAAGAAGAAAATCCAGAACTACCGGAAAATAGACATCTTGCATTCTCAAGGTTGAAATCAAATATAGCAAGAATGAAAAACAAGCCTGAGATTCTTGAGAAATACAACACCGTGATACAGGAACAACTTAGCAAAGGTGTAATTGAAAAGGTAGATAACAACACGAAAAATGGAACGATACATTATATTCCACACCATGCTGTGATTACTCCACAAAAAACTACAACGAAATTACGTGTAGTGTATGATGCATCTGCGAAAGTTAGAAAAGAGAACAAAAGTTTGAACGAATGCTTGTATCGAGGCCCAGTAATACTAAGTGATCTTTGTGGATTATTAATGCGCTTCAGGTTACATAAAGTGGCAGTGGTTTCAGATATAGAGAAGGCCTTTTTACAAATCGGGCTACAAGAAAACCAGCGGGACGTGACAAGATTTCTCTGGATAAGAGACATAAAACGGCCTTTTGTAAATAAAGAAAATGTACAGGAGTACAGATTTTGTCGTGTTCCATTTGGTGTTATTTCCAGTCCTTTTTTGTTGGGAGCAACTATTGAAAGTCACTTGGAATCTTATAACAACAGTATTGCCAACAAAATCAAAGATGACATCTACGTGGATAATGTGATTACGGGCACTGACACATGGCAAGAAGCACTTGACTTGTATAGTGTAAGTAAAAGGATATTTAGTGAAGCCTCCATGAATTTAAGAGAATGGGCTTCAAATAGTTCTGACCTATTAGAATCAATTGCATCAGAGGACAAAGCAAACATTCGGTTATCAAAATATTAGGACATACCTGGGACACTAAAAATGATACACTTAGTGTAAGTGTACCACAGCCCTTGAGTGAAATAAACAGCTTAACAAAAAGAATCATTTTGAAACAGATTGCTTCTGTTTTTGATCCACTGGGGTTGTTAAGTCCAGTTTTTGTTAAAAGGAAAAATTCTCTTGCAAACTATATGGAAGAGAAAATTTGACTGGGACGATCCACTAGAAGAAATCGATATTCTTGATACCTGGTCGAGCGTGAAAAAGAACCTAGAAGAGATAACAGCATTCACATTTTCTCGGTCCATGGCAGTGTATACGTGTAGGCAAAATACTGAATACACCTTATTGTGTTTTTGTGATGCATCCGCAGACGCCTACGCTACGTCAATATATCTTCATCAAAAAGGTGAATCAGACACACAAGTGAATCTAGTGTTTGCTAAAAGCAGACTGGCTCCTTTAAAAGAAATAACTATACCCAGATTAGAATTGATGGCTGTTCTTATAGGTGTCCGATGTTTGAAATTTGTGCGTGATCAACTGAAGTTAGATATTAAAAACATGTACGTGTGGACGGATTCTCAGTGTGTTATTCAGTGGATTAAATCATATAAAGATCTGCCCATATTCGTGAGAAACAGAGTTAGTGAAATAAAGGCAGATGAAAAAATAAAGTTTGAATATATTTCAGGAGATCAGAATCCGGCGGACGTAGCTTCTAGAGGTTGTTCCTTAACAAAACTTAGTGTTTTTGAATTATGGTGGAATGGTCCATGGTGGCTTCATGAGCAAGAAAGCACTTGGTTGAAACACAGCGGCAACGTATGTGAAAGAAATTCCTGCGCAAAAGAGGAAATAAATGATTCAGAAAATGTTATGATACAAATTTCTACCCGTGAAAATAAAAATTCTTGTGTGTTTTCATCTCCTTTTGAAATCGACAGTGAAAAATATTCTTCTGTTACAAAAATGCTAAGAGTGACAGCTTTGGCTCTAAGATTTATACAAAAAATACGCAAGTTACCTTACACAAATGGAAGCTTGAAAAGTTCTGAAATGAAAACTGCAGAAGAAATGTGGTTACTACATGTTCAAAGAAAACACTTTGCTGATGAATTTGAGTCAATTAGAAGTGCAAAGAAAAACAATCTGCAACAACAATTAGGTCTTTATATTGATGAAGTTGGACTACTGCGATGCAAAGGCAGATTAGAGAATGCGGATATCAGTGAAAATGCCAAACATCCAGTACTTCTGCCAAGAAAAGATCGTTTGACATATCTTTTCATTGACAAAATACACAAAGAAATTCTGCATAGTGGTGTTTCCCAAACGTTAGCAAAAACAAGACAAAGATTCTGGATTCCACATGGTCGAGCAACAATAAAGTCTGTTCTACATATGTGTACAGTGTGTCGCCGCTTTGACGGAGGTCCTTATAAGATGCCGCCGATGCCGTCTTTACCTCCATCTAGAGTGACAGAATGTAGGCCATTTTCACGAACAGGTTTAGATTACTTGGGTCCTATCTATGTGAAATCAAATGATACACCAAAGAAAGTGTGGGTTTGTTTATTCACCTGTCTCGTGACTAGAGCCGTGCATCTTGAAGTCGTGCTTGATATGTCTACTGAAGAATTTTTAATGTGCCTGAGACGATTTATTTCTCAAAGAGGCACCCCTGTTCAGTTGATCAGTGATAATGGTTCGCATTTCAAAGCTGCCAGTTCAATATTAGATCGAATATGGAACAGAACGCTCCATAGTGATGAAGTTCAAACGTATGCGTCTAACTCCAGAATCACTTGGAATTTCATTACGGAACTTGCTCCGTGGATGGGAGGCTATTACGAGAGACTCGTAGGCATAGTAAAAAAAGTGTTTCGAAAAAACGTTAGGCCGAAGACTTTTAACACTTATTCAGTTGCAAACATTAGTGAAAGAAGCGGAAGCGGTCGTGAACTCAAGACCTCTTGTCTACGTAGGTGATGACGTAAATTCCAGCATCACATTAACGCCTAGTCATTTTTTAACATTAAACCCAAGTACAGGTATTCCGGAATTGGAAGCAGATGACATGGATTCTGATTTTTTAGCTTGTTATAGTTCAAGTGATCGTCTTCTAGAAATTTGGAAAAAGGGTCAGAAATTGATTAACATGTTCTGGCAAATTTGGCGCAACGATTACCTGTTGAGTCTTCGGGAAAGGACTCAAACACAATTAAAAACTGGGAGAATTCAATCTTCTGATCAACCAAGTATAGGCGACATAGTGTTGCTAAAAGAGGATTTGCCTAGAGGAAGTTGGAAGTTAGGAAAAATAGTGAATTTAATTCAAAGCCGTGACGGTAAAAATTAGATCAGCAAAAGTTAAAGTTTCTTCAGGAAAAGTGCTTGGGCGTCCCCTTAAGCTACTTTTTCCTATTGAGACGTCATCTAGTGCTGGTGAAACATATTTTCATAGTGATAAATGTGGTACTACAGATGAAGCTGGAAAGACATTAAGGACACCCCGAACAGCAGCGGAAAGTGCTAGACAAAAAATAAAGGACCAACTGTCATAAATACAGTTATCGAAACTGTTTATACAGCATATAAAAATCGTAGTTTTAGTTTTATTTTGTTTCGGCGGAGCATATTCAATAAAAATGTACTTCCACAAATTCTCGTGAATACTGCTTCCTAGCGGAGCAAAGTAAAATTAATTCCCATGCAGTTCACGTGGGCATTTTGTTTCGGCGGAGCATATTCAATAAAAATGTACTTACACGAAATTCTCGTGAATACTGCTTTTTAGCGGAGCAAAGTAAAATTAATTCCCATGCAGTTCACGTGGACATTTTTGTTGCGGCGGAGCATAGTATTATAGTAAAACAATATCATGAAATTCACGTGCAAATCGCTTGGCGGAACAAAAGTATCTATAAATAAAAGACAATAAAGTTTGCACGAGGTTTTCAGAAGATATTTTACATTGAGTAAATCATTGTAAGGCTGTCATTTATAAAAGACATAATTTAAAATTGTCAAAGATGTTTCAGTGCGATACGTGTAATAAATATTACAAAAATATGAGAAATCTAAAACGACACATTAAAGAAAAGCACACAGCAATAGAGTTCTGGAACTGTACAGAAAATAATTGTTCATCGAAATTTATCAGGAGAAGCTATCTCAGCAAACATTTGATATTGACACATAAACATGATGCAGCAACGGCGAGGGAAAAGGCGTGTTGTGCACTTAGAGGGGATATTAAAGAACATGGGTATTATGAAGAAATTAGTGATGATGAAAGCATCTTTAGCTTACTGGCAGAACAAAATGGAGAGCTTCAAGAACGTGACTTTGTTGGAACTGTTAGCGATTATAACTTATCATTACTTCAAGCAGATACACATGTTGACAACAAAGAGAACAACGACGAAACTGACATGTGTTCCAATCATGATGAATCAGAAGTGAATGAATTACTAGTAGATAAAATTGAAAAAGAGTGTCACCATGGAGAAAGTGAAGTGATTGTTCAGAGTGTATCTGATTCTGTTGATACTGAAGAATTAGGTCAACAGATAAATAATGATAACACATTTCAAAAAATGGATGCTGATGAACTGGATTATAGTGACATCAGCAGTGTTACAGAGGACGTTCGTGACGTCACGAGTACAAATAATAATGACGTCATAAGTGAAACTGATAATAAGATCGACAATGTAGTTGAGTCTGATGATGTCAACAGTGTTCGTGATGTCATTAGTAGAAGTGATGATGCCATTACTAGTGATAGTGATATAAATGAAAGTGATGACTGTATAGTCATAGAAGAAAGGTCTTATGGAGATATAAGTGAAAACAGTGCTGATGAATATCTCAAAGAAGAAGAGATATCCACGGCATTAGTGCCCTCAAATGTCACAACCCGAACACAAACGTTGATATTAACTTTTACGAAGAAAACATATTACATTGGTGATGAAGAAGTGGATTCTGTAATAACAGCTGAACAAGAGTACATAGATGACTTTGAGTAATCTCCGGTATGGGAGTGTCGCGAAGTACGCGAACTTATTATAAATTTGAACTGTTGCAAAGTATGCAATATTATTCATTTATATGTATCCGCCGGCATGGCGGATGTGTGTTAATTTAATGATTATGTTTACCGGCGGATCAGCGTCGGCGGACTTTTGTTCATGTTTTTCACGCTTTTCATGTGAATTGCATTGTTTGAAATTACTATAAATAGGTGTATTATATTAAAAGAAAAAAGGTTATTTTTTCAGTTTGGGATTTATAGAAGTAAAAAGGTGTTTAAGAAAATAAAATATGATTTAAATGATACGGATATTTGTTATCATTCAAAAATAGAATAAAATATTATGTAACATTTAAAAACTGGGGCATTCGCTACAGCATGACCTTGTACGTATGTCAGCTGGGCAGTAACACATCCTGCTATGTATATCGGCCTGGCAGCAGCAGGGCCTTATATGTATATCGGCGTGGGCCTGGTATGTTTATAGGCGTGGCAGTAGAATGACCTGGTATGTATATAGGCGTGGCAGTAGCATGACCTTGTGTGTGGCGTGGCAGAAACATGACCTGGTATGTATATCGGGTTGGCACTAGAATGACCTTGTATGTGTATCAGCGTGGCAGTAGCATTACCTTGTATCTATATCAGCGTGGCAGTAGCATGCACTGGTATATTTTTAAAAGGCTGGCAGTAGCATGAGCTTTAATGAATATCGGCGAGGCAGTGGCATGACCTGGTATGAATGTCGACATGGCAGTAGCATGACCTTGTACGTATATCAGCTTGGCAGAAACACATCCTGTTATGTATATCGGCGTGGCAGCAGCAGGGCCTTATATGTATATCGGCGTGGCATTAGAATGACATGATATGTTGATAGGCGTGGCTGTAGAATGGCCTGGTATATTTATAGGCGTGGCAGTAGCATGACCTGGTATGTTTATCGGCGTGGCACTAGCATGACCTGGTTTGAATATCAGCATGGCAGTAGCATGACCTGGTATGTATATCAGCTTGGCAGTGGAATTATCTGGTATGTATATCGATGTGGCAGTAGGATAACCTGATATATATATCTGCGTGGCAGTGGCAAGACCTTTTATGTATATCGGCATGGCAGTAAAATGATCTTGTATGTATATCGGCATCGGGGTAGCATGAACTTGTATATATATTGGCGTGGCAGTAGCATGAACTTGTATGTATATCGGCGTGGCAGTAACATGACCTGGTTTGTATTTCGGCGTGGCAGTAGCATGACCTGGTATGAATATCAGCATGGCAGTAACATTACCTGATATGTATATCGGCGTGGCAGTAGCATGACCTGGTATGTAAATCGGCGTGCCATTAGCATGACCTGGTATGTATTTCGGTGTGGTAATAGCATGACTTGGAAATTTATCGGCGAAGCAGTAGCATGTCCTTCTATGTATATCGGCATGGCAGTGACATGACCTTCTATGTATATTGGCATGGCAGTAGCATGACCTTGTATGTATATCAGCATGGCAGTAGCACATCCTGCTATGTATATCGGCGAGGCAGCAGGAGGACTTTATATATATCGGCGTGGCAGTAGAATGACCTGGTATGTATATCGACGTGGCAGTAGGATGACCTGGTATGTTGATAGGCGTTGCAGTAGCATGACCTGGTATGTATATTTGCATGGCAGTATGATGTCCTTGTATGTATATCAGTGTGGAAGTAGCATGACATGGTATGTATATCGAGGTTGCAGTAGCATGACCTGGTATGCTGTTAGGAGTGGCAGTAGCATGACCTGTTATATATATCGGACGGGCAGTAGAATGACCTTGTATGTATATCGGCGTTGCAGTAGCATGACCTGATATTTTTATCTGCGTGGCAGTAGAATGACTTTGTATGTATATCGGCCTGGCATTAGAATGACCTGGTATGTTGATAGTCGTGGCAGTAGCATGACCTGGTATGTATATCGGCAAGGCAGTAGAGTGAACTTGTATATATATCAGCGTGGCAGTAGCATGATCTGGTATGTATATCGGCGTGGCAGTACAATTGTCTGGTATGTATATCGACGTTGCAGTAGCATGTATGTATATCAGCGTGGCAGTAGAATGACCTTTTATGTTTATCGGCGTGGCAGTAGAATGACCTTGTATGTACATCGGCGTGGCAGTAGAATGACCTGGTATGTATATCTGCGTGGTAGTAGAATGATCTGGTATGTATATCGGCCTTGCAGTAGCGTGTCCTTGTATGTATATCGGCGTGGCATTAGAATGACCTGGTATGTATATCGGCATGGTGGTAGAATGACCTGGTATGTTGATGTTTGTGGCAGTAGCATGACCTGGTATGTATATCGGCGTGGCAGTAGAATGAACTTGTATGTATATCAGCGTGGCAGTAGCACGATCTAGTATGTATATCGGCGTTGCAGTAGCATGACCTTGTATGTATATCGGCGTGGCATTAGTATGACCTTGTATGTATATCAGCGTGGCAGTAGAATGACCTTTTATGTTTATCGGCGTGGCAGTAGCATGACCTTGTATGTATTTCGGTGTGGCAGTAGAATGACCTGGTATGTATATCTGCTTGGTAGTAGAATGATCTGGTATGTATATCGGCCTGGCAGTAGCATGACCTTGAATGTATATCGGCGTGGCATTAGAATGGCCTGGTATGTATATCGGCATGGCGGTAGAATGACCTGATATGTTGATAGTTGTGGCAGTAGCATGACCTGGTATGTATATCGGCGTGGCAGTAGAATGAACTTGTATGTATATCAGCGTGGCAGTAGCATGATCTGGTGTGTATATCGGCGTGGCAGTAGCATGATCTTGTATGTATATCGGCGTGGCATTAGTATAACCTGGTATGTATATCGGCATGGCAGTAGAATGACCTGGTATGTTGATAGGCGTGGCAGTAGAATGAACTTTTATGTATATCAGCGTGGCAGTAGAATGATCTGGTATGTATATCGACGTGGCAGTAGCATGACCTTGTATGTATATCGGCGTGGCAGTACAATGGTCTGGTATGTATATCGACGTTGCAGTAGCATGACCTGGTATGTATATCAGCATGGCAGGAGAATGACTTTTTATGTATATCGGCGTGGCAGTAGCATGACCTTGTATGTATATCGACGTGGCAGTAGAATGACCTGGTATGTATATCTGCGTGGTAGTAGAATGATCTGGTATTTATATCGTCGTGGCAGTAGCATGACCTTGTATGTATATCGGCGTGGCATTAGAATGACCTGGTATGTATATCGGCATGGCAGTAGCATGACCTTGTATGTATATCGGCGTGGCAGTAGCATTACCTGGTATGCTGGTAGGCGTGGCAGTAGCATGAAGTGGTATGTATATCGGCGTGGCAGTAGCATGACCTCGTATGTTTATCGGCGTGGCAGTAGCATGGCCTGGTATGTTGATAGACTTGGCAGTAGGATGACATGATATATTAATGCTGAAAAGATATAACAAGGCAGCAGAGTAGAAATTATTTTAAAACATTGTTGGGGTGTATTATTGTATACGGAGAGGCAACTTGCCTGTTGAATTATAAGTAAATGAAAGAAACAGTTTTTAAATATAAATAACTGTTCGTGCGTGAAATAGATTAATAATGACACGTTTTATTGTATGAACAGGATGGAAATAATAATACAATAAACAGAAAATATAGCTTAAACATTATTTTATTTTACAAAAGAAATATAACTTCCTCATTGATGGAAGATGGGAAAAAAAGAATAACTTTTCATTCCCAAAGGACAGACATACACATGTTTGCTCTATCCTGAATTCAATTCACGTATGCAGGGCAAAGAGAAAGATTTAGAATGACAGCAGCACATTTAATAGCGTATAATGTTTAATTGTGGTAATAGGACATGGCGTATTATTGTATCAACAGCTGCTATTTTAAACGTTTGTGTGTGATTACTTTTATACGTGAATTTTATTTACCTTTCCTTTTATGAAAAGCAACCAGTTGACTTATAAATATATTTTTTTATTTAAACGCCTGAAACGTGAAACTGTATTTTGAAGAAACTTCAATAATATTATAGTATCAATTAAACTGGAGATAAAAATAAGTAAGATTTAATAGTTATGTATTATAGCAATATCTGTCTATCCCTAATGAAGTGTTACCAGAAGAAATTGCTCACGCTTACCATCAACCCGGTACCCCCACCCCAATCTTAAATCCATCAAAGAGTCTGTCGGTGAAACTTCTAGATTACAAGTTTATTTATGACGAATAGATAGACAGAGGGCAATATGCGTGTGTGCGCCTGCCCGTCCGTCCGTCCGTCCGTCTAAGTTTTGTTGTCGTACCTTGGGAAAATACTATAAACTTGCCTCAGTGAGACGGATTCTTTGAGCAATAGACCCTGTCCCAACCCCCTCAGCCACTATCAAATTGACCTTTCAGATACAGATCGTATGCTTGCTCGCAATAATAACTGAGGCAAGCATAAACTTTTTGCTAAATATATGGCAAAGTTTAAATCTAGACAAAAGATAGACGGATGGACCGACGCACGCATGGACGCACGCACGCACGCACGCACGCACGCACGCACGCATATTGCTTTGTATTATATATATCATGAAACTGCTTGATTTTTATGTTACACATCGTGTCACTGCAGGACACTATCTTTTATTTGGTCGTTAATTATTGAATGCATTTACCATAGTGATAAAACATACCACAGAAAACATACAAATAAGCCTACAGCTTCACTTCGTGCAACAATAGATGAATTTTGATGTACGCCAAGTTGTTACTGTTTAAAAATGCTTTCAAAACCTGATTTCTGCCTTTTATTTAACATTTATCTTCTCTGTCATTGTGTTTTACATTTGTGTTGAAAGTGTATTTCTCTGAAACGACAATCTTACGGCAGCTGTTGTAACACTTACGTTGCACCATAACGTACGTTTCACGGGCACCATCCGTCGTATATGACAACTTGCTGTTTGTAACTTACGGTATAAGGTCAATATGTTTCATGGAAATTGGAACCTATACAAAGATGATAAGCTACTGTCAAGCGTGAAAAACCTATGAAGTAAAATTTAACGCAGTTAACTTCAGATACTTTTTTTCAATCGATATAAAATGAAATTAAAAGTAAGACCCGCTCCGAACGCCACATAAACGTTATTGCCCGCAAAATTTCAAATTAAACGGTTTTGCAATTTTAGAAACAGTACGAAGTAAATGTTTTGTGATAAGTAGTTTAAAACCACTGAAATGTAATGGTAGGTACATACCCCTACAGACATCTCTCACCAGATTCACATAAAATGGCACTAATGAACATTTTAAAATAATCTAAATAACACAAAGGCAAATCAGACATTCTTTTTAATACGACTGTACTTTTATATGTTCATTACTTTGCACAATAATATGATAAAGGCACATTTTTACAGCAACAACAATTTGTAGGTATATAAAGTGGCTCTATGGTATGTTCTCCGTCGTTGAATTGTTACGAAATGTTACTGCCGAAATAATAATTCAGATATGGTAAAAATGCTCGGTTCAGAGTTTTATTAAATACAATGTATTTTTTTTTTTTTTGTATTTAGATACCACATGTAATGGAATCGATATCTAATCTGCACTTTACCAATAACAGAAACTTGTTGTATTCCCAATCTTCCCTACCACTGTCAGGTTATTGCATAATATGTTATTGTGTTTTAAAACGTTCTTTCATTGAGATGTAAAACCTTTGAAAGGGATGTTCACGTATGTTGACAATATATTATTATTGCAGTAGTCGGAATGACGCACAAAATAAAAGTGCAGATACACGAGACACAGTTTGTGAATGTAGAGCAAACGCGTCGTAAATGTTCAAAAATCCGGTACCCGTTTATTGTTATGTCTGCCTTGAAAGGGGGCGGGAATAACGTTCCGCACAGGTGCACCGCATTGTCCCATTATGTCATTTTCGTTCCGACAGTAGCAATGGAAGGAAATGGATTTTAGTAACAAGTGAAACTTAAAGGTAATCTTATTGTTTAGACATTTAAGATGCACACTTGCATTGGCACGTTCACTTTTTGTGTAGTCAAAGAGTTTGTCTCATTTGGAAACATAAATAGAGGTTAAATGCTTTTGCTTATTGTTTTTTTTTTTATATTATATATCGGTATTTCCTTGTTTGTGTTAATCTGTTTAAATATTTAAAACATGTACATCATTGCTAATTTAATGCGAAAAATCATTATTGACATAACATTATAATGTTTAAAACTACTAGGATTTTAGCGATATTTAAGTGAAAAATACTGGTTTCTATATTCCTCAGCCACGAGATTCTATGTTTTAACAATATACTATGTTTTACAATAAGTAAGTAAAACCATTTTGATGTAGGGGCTTTCCAATAAAATCAGGGTGGAAAAGAATACATTAATACATAACAGGTGTTTGAAACCTTTCGATAAGGTTTCTGGGGTAATACATTTTAATCACTTGTTCTGTGCTTGTTTACTAAGTTTTGAGATATTCATTTGAAAAGATCATCAAAAAGTGCATTTACCAAGATTTGCAGATTTTTATAAAACAGTAGCATATTAAATACTGTGAAAATTAAAGAATTAGAAATTAGATTTTAAAAAAGGTAACCTGAGATACCATTATGCTATATTTGTCTTACAGCATGCGGATATAACTTCATACAAAAATATAATTCTCAGCTCATGTCGGGAATACCAGTTACAACTGAAACATTTTAGGGTAATTTAGCAGATGTTTACTTATATTCATATATTTAGTTTTGAAGACGACCTTGGAGTTCTAATGGCGGGGTTACATTTCATTAAAGCATGTGATAATAGAAACAAACTAATCCTAGTTACCTCCGTAGTAACTGAACCTTAAAAAGCAATATATACAATATGCAACATGATACTAAATGTTTATAGTGACTAAATGATCTTTAACATCTTTTATACTTGATAACACCAATATTAATGAACTGTATCCTAAAATTCTATTTCATTTATAAAAACAAACAAGACTGATGACAAAACCAAACCAAAAACAAAACTAACCATACAAACAAACAAAAACCCACCAATTTGACACAAACACTGACTATAATTACAAATCCATTTTTCAATTTCGGAATATTTCTATATTTAATTCAGATTTGTCCTGCCTTTTTAAAGTTTGCACCGCTGCACCGCTTTAACATCTGTGAATTTGAAAACAGGATGTTTTCTTAAATTTTGGAAAGAAAAATAAAATAATGATAAAAAAAACCCAACACTATTAGTTAAGATATCTGTTTACTTTTCATCTCCCAGACTATTGACATTTTACAATACATTGCATAGCGGAGTACTTTTGTCCTTCGAGCTGTAATTCGATGTAAATGCAAAGAGAATTTAGTTAGCTAGTCTCACTAAGCGACGACATTGTTCTAAATTCAAAGTCAATGCCAGTATTAAATATAAAAAACGTTATGATAAACATGATAAAAGGAAACATTTATTTCCTGAAATTTTGTTTGACTGATTTACTTATCCCAAACTTTTACAAGTGAATATGTACAAGGGATGTCAGAAAGGTCTTTGAAATGTTCTCATTTAAGCTTCTATATATGTTTATGTAAATGCATTTTCTCGAAACATCAAAAAGGATCTGGACCTACATTCGGTGGTAAGACAATATCGCATTAATGCGACGACAAAATGGGTAGATGTTTCCAGAGGTCTCCAAAATAACAAATTAAGTACATGTGTTTACAGTTGTATTCTTATTTTGTCTAATTGAAACATTTCGGCACATAATACATGCATCTCGAAAACCGCATACAAGCGTTTGTTATAGTTTATATGATTATTAATGGCTAGATTGACTTAAATCATCTTCTTGCATTTTTCATCAATTTCTCATGCTCCTCTGACTTCTGCAAATGTATTGAGTGCTCGCGTATTTGTGTCTATGTATATTTTAATGTATATATTTCACATATATTTTTTGTACTTTACATAAACGTACCTTTTGTTAATATTATCTATGTCTCAGATTCACCAGGTATGTATAATTTCTAATTATCCTATGCTTTGTCTTTTGAAGATGGTGGTGATTTCAGAGCGAGGTATACTCTTAGTCAGATTTAACTGCATAAGTTGTGTTTTTGCTCCTGCCCGTTTGGAGACGGCGCCCCACAAGATTCTGTTTACTTGTTTTAACATGCATTGTGTCCGGATGCATGCTATTTACACATTCATAAATACACTTCTGTAACGTTTAGTTTCAGGGAGACATTGTCCTCAAACGTTAGTTATTCCGTTATTCCTATTGGAGTTTTTAAAAATGCATTCACTGATAACCTGACACCAGAATTTTGTTTTCCGTTTTTATGCTTATAATGTTCATGATTTATTATCACATGCTTACATTTTCATTCTCATATTTCAATTTTAACTTTTTAAAATGCTCATATGCTCATACGCGAAAAGTGTAATCATCATACAGGTTTAAAAAAAGATGGCTGGAAGGTTTTTGCAACTAAAGCGTTTTCGTTTGAATATAAAGAATGCGTTTCTCAATAGACATAAAAGATAACAGCGAAGATAATTATATTTTCGCTAAAAATGAAATCTTATATCTAACTCCATTTTGTAGGACAAAGCTTTAACCTTGACTTGATTTAGATTTCTGCTTTAACGAAAAAAAAAAGAAGCAAGAAAGAAAACAAATATTCAAAAACAACATACCGTCACAAGTATGTACAAGGTCACAGTGTATTGGGCGTCATAATAATATAACCGTTATTTAATAATATGGGCGGACACGAAATTAAGCAAGTCACGCTAGCTCGGTTTACGTTATTGGGAATTAGGATTTTGCTATTTCACAGAAAGAAAATTGCTTCTCCACAGATAATTTACATGAGCTTGTGTTTGTATTTTATCATCGCGATATCAAATAAACATTATTATTATTATTATTATACCACATTTATATAGCACTCTTTTCATGCACTTGTACACGTTCAAAAGTGCTTTACAGAATAAATTGCAAAAATACAAACAAATACGTATACAAAGATAATGCATTCCACATTAACAAAAATCATGAATGAAAACAAGTATAATTAAAAAAAAACAAAAAAAACAAGATAAAAAAAAAAAAAATAAATGTATCGGTCAGTTAACAAAATATTGTACAAAGAAGTGGGTTTTGAGCAGGCTTTTGAAAGCAGCTAGCGTGTCAGCTTCCCTGATCTTGACAGGAAGAGAGTTCCAAAGCTTTGGAGCAGTGCACGAAAAGCTGCGATTGCCATACATCATGGTATTAGATTTTGGCATAACCAGCGACAGCGTGTCTTGCGATCTTAGGGTCCTGACCGGTTTATACACTTCTAGCATATCCCTAATATAGGCAGGGACTGATTGTGTAAACGCCTTAAAGGTGTGGGTCAGAACCTTGTACTGCACCCTGTATTTCACTGGCAACAGTGAAGCTCCTTCAGAACCGGTGTTATATGATTGCGACGGGGCGTCTTAGTGATTACGCGAGCTGCAGTGTTCTGGACATGTTGCAACTTGTTAAGTGTGCTGTTTGGTATACCACTTAACAAGGCATTACAGTAGTCTAACCGTGAAGTAACCAGGCTGTTTATAAGGGTTTTGTGGCATCACTGGTAAGATACCGTCTGATGTGACCTATTCTGCGAAGTTGTGCATATCCAGCCCGGCACACCGAGTTGACTTGTTGTTCCATATCCATACCGCTGTCAAATCTGTTCCAAGATTCCTAACACATTTCGTGGATTTTATCACAGAATCACCGACCTTCACAGAAACGTCATCAATGTACTTGGAGTTACGCTTTGATGTCAATAGCATTACTCAGTTTTGTCAGCATTGAGCTTCAGCATGTTGGAATTCATCCACGAGACAATTTCAGTCAGACAGCTCTCAATGCGGCGCAAAGCTTCACTTCTGGCCACAGCCTCTATCGGCTTAAAAGATAGGTATAATTGAGAGTCATCAGCGTAGAAATGATGAAGAAGTCCATGACGTCTGCATATGGCACCCACGGGTTTAGTGTACATGATATAGTTCTTTGGACCAAGCACTGATCCCTGGGGCACACTGTATTTCATCAACGTAGGCGTCGACAACTCACCATCAACGCATACAGTTTGATAGCGGTCACTAAGATATGATGACATCCATGCAAGTGCTTTGTCTGTGACTCCAAAATGATGTTCGAGCCGGTGTAACAGTGTTTGGTGATCAATCGTGTCGAAAGCCGCAGAAAGATCGAGTAGCACGAGGACTGTTACAGAATTTTGATCGAGAGATGTGAGGATGTCATTCTGTACCTTTATCAAAGCCGACTCAGTTGAATGAAACTTTCTGTAAGCAGACTGCAGTCCCTCATGTAGCTCATTTTCACTCAAGTGCCGCTCAAGACGCGCATCTACTACCTTTTCTAAGATTTTTGAAATGAAAGGGAGGTTAGATACAGGCCTGTAGTTTTTGAGAATGTTTGGTTCAAGACCTGGTTTCTTAAGCAGGGGTCTTATCCTAGCACTTTTAAACTCTTTTGGTACATAACCTAATTCCATTGATGTATTTATGATGTTTGTTATCAGCGGCAAGAGCTCATCGAGACATTTCTTCAGAAGCCATGTTGGTAAAGGGTCAAGTTCGCAGGACTTGTTTGGAGATTTTTGTATAATTTGTTCTACCTCTTCTATCGTTGTAGGAGCCAAATCAATAAGACAGTTTGCTACTTCTTGGTGTTCTGGACAATGCAAGTCTACTGAATCACGATCAGTTTGGCTATGCGAAATAATATCATTCCTAATGTTCTCAATTTTCTCGATGAAAAAGTCACTAAACTTCTGCGCAAGTTCCTTTGGTGATGTGTTAGAGGGACGGAAGCATCTTGGCTGTCTCCTAGTAGATTTTTGGTTATCTTGGCCAAACTTTTGTGGTCAGTGCCACACGACTTCACCTTATCAGAGAAGTAGTCGGTTCGGGCCTGAATTAGGAGTTTATTCATGGTAGCACATTGGTCCCTATAAAGTTGATGGTCGATTGTTAGTTTGGATTTACGCCACTTCCGCTCAAGCTTGCGTTTTAAGTGTTTAGCCTCATGAAGTTCGTCTGTAAACCACGGACAGCTAGGTCGAAGAACGATAGTTTTTTGTGCGTAAAGGAGCGTGTTTATCTATCAGTAAGGATAATCCTTTTGAATATGCATTTACTAGCTGATCCACGTCTGCGCCTTCTGGAAGCGTATTTAGTGCAAGGGACGCTGAGATGTCTTGTTTGAAAGAACTTACGTCAATAGAGCGTAGTTTCCGAAAAGAAACTTGCTTCCGTATCGGAGCTGGTTTTGCAGCACTGGCGTTGAAGTGAATTGCATGGTGATCCTGTGACATATTACCAGTATTGTCACAAAGACCTGGATCGATGACCTCGACACATGATATTATTTTGCTGTCGTTCCTGTTATTACAACATCTAATGTATGACCGCGGGCATGGGTTGGTCCGTTCACATGTTGATGCATACCACATGACTGAAGTACACTTTAAATCTGACAGCATCTCGGTCTGATGGAATATCAAGATGGAAATTCATGTCTCCCACAATGATGATGTCTTTATCAACTGTAGCATACCTGCCTAGGAAAGTAGGCCATTCTTCCTCTAGAAACACACTAGTCTTTAAACCGTTTTGTTTTGTTGGTGGTGGTCTATATATCACTGCCACTCGTGCAGAAAATCCATTGATGCTCAAATTACAATCCATGTATTCAAATTGTTTAAAATCTTTGTCACGACTAGATGCAACAACACGAAGAGTAAATGCAGACTTATGTATGAGAGCCACACCCCCTCCACGGCTGCCGCTGCACCGTGCCACACTTTTAATTGAATATCCATTCGGTACAAGTTCGCCAATACACGTTTTATCCATGGTAGTTCCGAGCCAAGTCTCAGTGAGTGCTACCAAATCAAAATCATTTGAAACTATGTGATCACACAGAGAAACTGTCTTATTTTTGACAGATCTTGGATTGAAACTGCATACACGAATTTTCTTCTCACTTCTTCCTGGTGTAATGGATTCACATCTAATTTTGGTAACATTTTTGGTATTTTGCTGCTGATTTTCAAGGTTTTGGCTATCCATACAATTTGAACTGTTTATACAGATATATTTATTTCCTTACATGGAAAGACATTAAATTTACTGTTAATTGGGTACTTTGAACAATTTATTTATTTTTATCTACAATTGCTATAAAAACTTATATTTAGAATTGCTCAATATGTGTGAGTTTTAAATAAAATCGACTTTAGACATCAAAACAAAACTATGAATAAAATTGCAAAAACAGCACTTTTTATGAAAAATGAAAATATTAGTTTTGAGCTTATTATTGTGTTCCATTATAAGCGGTTAGATTAAATCAGAATGTTGTTATGGCAATGAGATTTGCAGTATTTCAAGCTTAATTTTCTTCAAATTGTTTTTCTGCTGTATAGGGAGTTTTGTTGTTTTTTTTTTTTTTGGGTAAATTGAACGCTTTTTATCTTCACCAAGTTCCTAAGTTACATCTCCACCAGGTGATCCTTTCAATATGCAAGGCACCGTATATAAAACACAAAAGTACTCATATAAATGATAAGAAACACGCACACTCAATGATTTTGTTAAAGGCAAAGCAACAATGCAAACGCAATTAGCCCTCTTCCGTACCTTTTTTTCCCTAAAGGATCGATCGGATATAAAAGGATTAAATTTACGTTTATTAGCTTGACATTTTTATCTTATTTTGTAAAGTCACATAATCCTACATTTCATTTCATACACCCATTTTGAAACTTTGTTTTTGGTATCAATAGATTAAAGGTCATTTCTGCCTCCGCCTAAGCCCCCGCTCCAATATTATTTAACTTTCAGTTTAGTTTATTGATACTGTATTTTAATATACATCATCCAAATACCAGATCCCTACATATCCCCAAATAGTTACCCCCTTCTTTTTCTGCCCTATGTATGTTTCTTTTTTTTTTTTTGTTACATTACATAGTATCCCTCACCAACATCCTTCGCCGCCCCAATATACACCTCTCAATCCTTTTATTTAGTTCTACTTCCAGTTCAGTTTCTTGATATTGTATCTTAATATCCCCAATCCGCACCTCGCACCCATTCCCCAACCCCCACATACCACAGATCACTCCTGTTTCTAAGCATTCCTTATTATTATTTCTCCACCTCACCCCTACCCCTACTCCAACCCTGTCCGTCTCTGTATTGGTGAAGGGGGTTCATATAGTCGACACCTTGTCCGTCCGTCTGTCTGTCCGAGCTTACATTTGCGTGCTTAGTTGGCTGTAGGAACAATAGGTAACTGTACTTTTTCTTTGAGGTAATTCATTTCGTAAGCTTTTATAAGGCGTTTTTTCTTTTACGTGGCTAAAGGAACAATTAAAAAAATAAGTAGCCACACAAATACCCGTATATAGGAACGTCCGTCCGTCCGTCTGTCCGTCCGTCACACTTCTTGTCCGGAGGATAACTAAAACAAATTGAATGTACCAAGTTTGAACTTTATACAATGATAGAGCTCATTGAGAAAAAGTGCAGTGACAAGGAACCATAACTCTAGGTTGTCCGATTTTTGAATTATCTGCATTTTTTTATATCCTAGTCCGGGACATAACTCGATTACTGTGTAAGGTATTGACTTGATATTTTACTTATTGATAGAGGTTAGTGAGAGAGGGGTACAATGATAAAGAACCATAACTCTAGGTGGTCCTAGAGTTTTGAATTATCTCAAAAATGACAATTTGATAAAAGACATTGTGTCTGAAATCATTCGTCCATCACCTCTGATAATTTATGTGGGGAAGTTGGCAGTTACTTGCGGAGAACATGTTTGTACTGGTACAGAATCCAGGAACACTGGTTATGTTAACTTCCCGCCGTTACAAACACTGTTGAAAAATGGCGTTAAACCCAAAACAAACAAACAAACTACTACTGCTGATGTTACTACTGCTGTTTCTACAGCTGCGTATGCTACCGCTACTACTGCGTCTACTACTGTTGCTCCTACAACTCATACTTCTGTTTCTACTTCTGCTATTGCTGCTGCTGCTAGCACTACTATTACGACGACGACGTTGATGATGATGATGATCACAGATATGTTTAATACTGAACATGTAAGCTATATAAGTTTAAGACGACAGACCTATCTGAAAAACATATATGTATATCAAACGTATACAGCTTACGTAAGCTGTATTCGATGCATTCGTACGGATATAGCTCATCGTAAGCTGTATGCGTTGTCAACCACCGAATACAGCTCATGCGGGAGCTATATACGGCGAAAGCATTCGTCGGTGTTACACATCGCCTTGTTTACTGTTTTATTCAGACATTGCCACTTTATTCAATATTTAGTGATTCAGGGGGCAAACAGTCTATATATCCGTTGTTACACTGAAATAATGAAATATTTGTTGAGGTTCATTGGAAACCTCAAAGTTTACAATGCACATATTAGTAAATATTTCAAATATGGATATTCCATTGTATATATAATGATAATGATCATGATTAATTATAAATGCCCTTGTCCTTGATTTTAAACTGATCCGTAGAAAAGCACATTTGTATTGTTGCAGTATCAACTAAAATCTGTAAAAAGATCTGTAAGTCATGTTTAATGTGGTAATTATCTGTTTAAACATACGTACACGCAATGATTATGATGTTGAAGACTTTGTACGTCAACAATTATTTGTATCAAATTTGTCCTACATTTCAGATTTTTCATGAAATGTTACATAGTATTATTTGCACGTAGATATGAAGAGTGAATTTCGTCTTTAGTCTTGTTAATTAGTTGAAATCTAAGTTTTGATAACACATTCTTCTTAAATAACTGTAACTTTTGAACATCTATGAGAAAATGCGGGCAGAATCAAGAAATATTTCTTGTCTTGTTGTCTTGTGTCTTCATAGTTCTTTAATAGCATTACTATTCTATAACGTTGCCTAAAAAACAAAGATAAGTATCAAACAGGGAATGCCACGCACCAAAAACGCAGCCTCCCCAAAACGAAACCCACAGCACGCAAACG
Organism: Mercenaria mercenaria; assembly: GCF_021730395.1. NCBI lineage: Eukaryota > Metazoa > Mollusca > Bivalvia > Venerida > Veneridae > Mercenaria > Mercenaria mercenaria. The sequence goes on along the minus strand of NW_026461597.1, from coordinate 41,428 downwards.
CGCACACTACAAACGCACACTCACGCACGCACACACACACACACGTGCGCGCACACACACAAAGCCAACACACGACGACAAAAACGAACAAACATAGGAACACAGTGGGGCACCGCCTTGGAACGGCCAGTGGCAAAAACACCACTGGGGAGCTTAAACCGGTTTATGGTGCGCACCCAATCTCACTCTTACCCCCACCATGTTCCAAAGACACGGGACAGTGTAAATAAAAGTAATCCCCTCCAGGTGAATCTCTAACACACGTAATGGAAACAAAAAGGCATGGCATGTAAAACACAAAAATGCTCGTGTATAAATATATAAAACACCTTAAGAACCAAAAACGTATGTACTCAAAGCCTTTTCAGAAGACAGAGCAACAAGAGAAACACCCTTAAGGGCCCGACGAAGCCGCAAAAAGATTTAGTTCGATAACATGTTTCACATACTTGTTATTTGTTCAAGTGTACTCATTAAAACAGTTTGAATTCAACAAACATATCACACTTTAAACTGTTATGATTATACTACAAATAACAATTTGTTTGGCAAAACGACAGTTGACATACTTAGTTTAACTTTCGCTAGCTATTAATTCGCGTGTTTAATTAAGCAAGTTACATGCAAAATTGTCTTGGTAAAACAATGGCCCTTGAAATAACCAAAATAGTGAATGTTTTGTTTATAATGCTCAGAGCTCAAAACGTATATGGCCAAGAATAATGTATCCTTTATATAAAATGTTTCTTGCGGCTATATCCCCTAAAGACTGCAAACATTTAAATTACTGCCCATTACTTGTGACAAAATATAACAAGGGAACATTTACTAACACACAAAAAATGGATTTAGACACACCACATCTAGGCACTAGAAAAGAGAGTCCTTTCTCATATAGGTTGAAACGGATTAACTTTTCTGTCTTTCTTTTTTTACTGCTGCATAAGTATAACATCTCCTCAGTTTACAGATGAAAATACCTTAACGCTGTAATAATGTTTCAGATTTCTTGAATCTGTTATTCAGTTAGGTAGTTGTTTTTCAATATATAACAAAATAGCCCGACGTTCGAAGGCGGAGCGATGAAACAATTTGCAGACAGCGTTTCATAGTTCAAATGTTTTTTCTTTGTATTTGTCATTTTACTGCGCAATAGCATGCAGTGTAATAAGGACAAAATAAGAAGAAACTGGACTTAACATTTTTAAAAAATATAATTAAGCGTACGCGAATTCTACGAAGGGTAGCATATGTGCGATCAAACTATAAAATATATACAATAATATGAATCATTTGTTTATATAAGTGCACCGATAAGTAATATGGTTTTACGGGAAAACATTTGCTCCCTACAGTGAATCTCCTCCAAAATATATAAAAAAAAGACAATACTAGATCGCGATGATTTTATAGGTCGGAACCAGTTTAATACATAAAATAGTAAAATATCAAAGTAGTAAATAATATTGCTGTTGATTAACAGTTATGTACAAATACAATACCATTTTATTTGCCTGACAATGTTAACAATGTACTAAAAGTCCTTAAATAATCTGAAAGAAATTCGTGTAGTATGTACTAACATAATTGCCCTTTCAGTCCTCCTAGACATGCTCTATTTACATAACCTTCGAAAAGTTTCCACAAGCTGCACATAAAGAAACTGAATTTGATACAAAAACTTTCTGGTACGGTAGTTACAGTTACTGTATCAAGACATCTTACTGTAAATAAAGAAATGTATTTGATGCATCATAGCTAAAGTACATAATATAAAAAACACGTAAGTAATATAGAATCTTTCCATTGCTTTAAGTTACTGTCTTTTCCTTCGTTAGTACTATCGGTTATGCGTATTACATTCAGTATATGTAGCATTATACATTCCGAGTTTCTAACTGAACTTAACATGGTTAAGGGACCAGAAGAATTTCACATGGAATGTAAAATGTCAAGTATGCTTGAGTTGATGAAACACAATTTATCCCGTTATGTTCTATTCCAATAAAACCATGGTTGCACCGTTCTGATTAAATCATTTTACCACTTTTTAAAAACATTGTATAGGGAGGGTAAATCGTTTTAAATTCATGACCTTGAACATTAGTATATATCGGTGGTAATTGTTTGTCAACAAAACCATACTACCTATTTTTCACTGCAGTGTATGCAATAAGAAACACTTTTATCGGCAAATATCCTTGTTTGTTCAGTTTTACAAAATGACTTATGGGTCAGTAATTGCATGACCGAAAGGTGTTATTTTATAAGGATATGCTTTCTTTGACACATTTTAAAATCATATTTATAGATTATAGATATATTTTTGGAGAAATGGAGATAACTCTGATAAAACAGGATACTTTTCATCCACTTTTTACCTCTTGGCATTTGTAATTACTGTAGCTGGATGTTGCACAGTGATCGATGATTTTAAAAGCAACATTTGTATTTTCTCATAATTATTGATAATGGTTATGGTGTTCTTTTCCTTAAACATGCAGATGTATTTATTTCAGTTTCTTGTTATAGCCTTTTATCAAGCGCATCATGGCAAGTGCGTTAAAAGAAACATTTTTGTTTAGTTAACTAGGACTGTGTTCATTTTGCATAGATCTAAATTTTAAAATAAATCTAAAATCTATTTGTACAATTCTGTTGGATTGTATTATCGAACAACTGCAGTGCGTTCGGAGTTAATAAAGACATGCTGTGTTCTATAGGTGTACTATATATGCACATTGGAGTGTCCTATCCTATAGGTGTTTACATCGCGTTTCTGTGCATTCTATTGCAGTCATAACAATAAATTCAAGAATCGATCGCTGTCACGTAATTGTCAAAGTCTGATCATATATTAGGTCAAGGACAGGCCTTATTTCCGTCATGACACTGGAAAGAACAACTTACTGTAATCCAGTGACCTTAGAATAATAAGTGGTACTGCCCATATTTAATGATGTGCCTGTCAGTTTTAGAAATTTAGCAGGGTGAAAGTTTATTATGTACCAAAACCTGGCAAACAATTTTCATTGATATTTGTGACAACTGTGAATACTGTTTTTTAATTACAAATTGTCATAATACTTTTTAGTCTTTTGAAATATATATTTGTACTATTACAGTTTGACGGTCTGGGGCCGTATTCATAAAGCATCTTAAGTATAAGTATAAGAAATTGATTATTCACTTAAGTATTACTTAGGTTAGAAATTTATTTTACTTAAGTATATTTGTTATTCATAAAACAACTTAAGGTATTAGATCACTAATAGTAATGTTTACAAAATGGCCTTTGCTTGGTATATTTTGAAAGGTAACCATGTTTTGCACTATTTTGCAATTTTTTAACAATTTTTACCGTGCCTTTTTTTATAAATTTTGTATAACTTATGGTATCTCCTCAAGCTCAAGTAGAGACAAATTTTAAAGTGATAGCCACTATCCAAAATGTTTGCAGAGAACTCATTTTACCATTAATCTTAATAAAAGAAACATCAAACTATTGGCAAACAATTATAAAACACAAAATAAAAATGTCAATATCGTTTTTTTCTATGGTGCCTCACGTAAACGGATTTAATGAGACAGAATTCATACTTCAACATTGAAAAAATAAGGTCGAATTCTGTGTTTCTGTTTTGAAATTTGCTTACTCCATTCAAAAATAACCTTAGGGCAGACGTAAAACCTACCTAAATTTCTTCCCTAATATATAATGTAAGAGTGAAAGCAAAATAGAGAACTTTCACTGTGTGTAACTCAATATTTTTAAAGATGTATAACTCTACCCCTTCTGTTTAAGTAGTAAATTCACTTTGAACACCAAGAAATCGCTTATAAGATTAATTTTTTTCAATTTTTGTACAAGAAATCAATAATAAGTCTTGAAAGAAGTAAAAACTTACTAGAAAAAAGGAAAATAAGGGGGAAAAAATGGTCCCAGTAGGGCTTGAACCTACGCCCCCTTAAGAATTGCAGTAAAAGTAGGTATATGGTCGGAATTGAATACTCTTCAAAAAGGAGGTTCTCTATTAGTGATCTAATACCTTAATAAGTAATTCTTGTTTTTTATTGTGGACGAAAACTTTAAAAAAACACACATTAATTTCAGACAGATACAACATGCACAATTATGTTTAAAGTGCTTTTATCTGAAAACAACACTTTAATCGTACTCACCACGCTCTTTTATTTTCTGACTTAAGTCATTTCTTACGTATCTTAAGTTTTAGCTGTTTTATGACTAGAACTTAAGTTTTTACTTAGACTTCAGTTGAAATCACCATAAACATAAGTAAAATCTTAAACTTAAGTCAAAACTTATACTTAAGATGCTTTATGAATACGGCCCCTGTAGTCAAAACGCATATGTTTTTATCTAAGTTCAATGATATATTGTTGCTTCGGTAAGGTTCGTCGCATGAGCGATTGAGAGGGCGGTCTCTGTCTTCGCCGGTTTCACTGGGTTTACACGAGAATCATTTGCAGCCCTTTGAAGGAACCATTTATTATTATTCGAAAATAGAGGAGATGAATTTACATTAAATTTTTGTGAGAATATGTTTTTAAATCTATAGATATACATTAATGATAATATCTGATAATTGTATATTTGTACATGTACATGAATACTGAATTAAATACAGTTTAAACCAACCACATTCGTGATAAAATGTATATCATCTGCATACTCTTTGTAAGAGTTTATACTGAAATGGACAAAATTTTGTAATTCTAATAAAATCTGTAAAAAAATCCTTTGGAAGCATAGAATGCAACCAAGAAGAACAAGCAAGTTCTATGAATTGGTATCCCCCTGCCGAAAGGGTTTATGGTAAGAAATGGCAAAAAAATATATCCGGCAAAAAGTTAAGGTTGTTACTAAGAAGCAAATAATTTCATTTAATACAGTCAAAATCAATTTAACAGAAAATGAATGTTTAATTTAAGTATACATAATAAATGTATGTTATGTTGATCCTGACTAATGAAATTACTTTGAATGGAATTTGTTTACTGTAATAAGCTTAGCCTTTAGAATTAAATGGAGTTATTTGAAATGTTGAAATGTGAGCTTGAAGTGTAAATAGAACGAAATATTGTCTTCAAGTAGTTTGAACGGGGGCGGGGGCTGGGGGGCTGGGGTGACACCATGTGAGGGTACAAAGCTTCACATGTTGATTATAAATATTGATTGAAAATTTAAAAAAAATAGAGAATGCATCGGGGTGGTGGGCATGACTGGGTAGAGTAGCGAGGTGGGGGAACGGTACATTTTTACATGTTGGTAAATATTCATGGAACGTTTGAAAAATAAATAAGGAATGATTTTTTTTGGGCGTGGGGGGATGGGGTGTGACCAAGTTATGAAGAGAAATTGCCATATTTATAGTACCCTATATAGTTAACACAAGAAACTTTTAAGGGCCATAACTCTAATGTTACTTTGGCAATCTGACTGAAACTTGACGGGCCGCATAACTTCATAATGGTAAACATGTATATGAAGTTTTATTTAAATATTCATACCATTTCCTAGATATGGCTCCGGACGGACGGACGGATAACGCCAAAACTATATCCCTCGACTTCGTCGGGGGATAATAATAGCAGACCCGGTTTGATTGAGTCTGTTCAGGAGAGGTAATGAAATGTGCAACTAATCAAGGTAAAGTAGAAGAATAGCTGCGTTATACGGTTTAGACTCAATGAAACCGTGTCTGCTATTAGTCTGCTTGGTTGCATTCTATGCTTCCAAGGGATCTTTCTACAGATTTTATTGCATGATATCAATCAAAACTAAAATATGCCAGTATTTTGAAAATTTACATTTCACGAATGTGACAGGACTGCTATGAAAACTGTCCAGTAATAGCGGTAAGAATAAAAAATACGGTCATTAAAAGTTATATTATTACATACTCGTTTCTATTCCCCGTTAAGTTACACTGGTACCGGAAACGTCAATATTACAAAGTTAATAACCTATAATTATAAGCTATAGTTATTGATGATGCCTTTATTACTTTTCGTATTTGCATAACATTTTCATTCATTAGCATGGTATAAACAAAATATCGAAATTAAAAATTGCAAGGTAGGCTGATGTATTGACCTGTTTTCACATTTATCTTCCGGCCAGTTTCGTAGGGGCCCCAAAATGTGTTTCTCATGCTGCACTGGATTAAGCAAATATATTGAGTACAGGCGTATCTAGATTTTAAGCTGTTTTTGATATATATATTCTACAGGACCATTTTTATACGCCCGTCTCTGAAAGAGCGGGGCGTATTATGTGAACAATCGTGGCGAGCGGGCGGTCGGCGTCCAAAAGCATGTCCGCTCTCTAAGTCAACCAATTTTAATTCGATCTTCACCAAATTTGGTGACAATGTTTGTGGGTATAATATCTCGGCCAAGTTCGATAACCAATAAAATCGTTCCAGGCACTCTTGTGTTATGGCCCTTGAATTACTCGAAATCGCAAATTTAGCTTTGTCCGCCCTCTAAGTCAAACAGTTTTTATCCGATCTTCACTCAACTCGGTGTCAATGTTTGCAGGCATAATATCTCGGCCAAGTTCGACAACCAGGCAAATCGCCCCAGGTACGCTTGGATTATAGCCCTTGAATTAGGCAAAGTTCGATGACGGGCGTATTTAGTGACAGTCTGCCACTCTTCTTGTATTTTAAAAAATCGTGCCTTTTTATCTATGTTTGGGATTCACCTGGTCTGTATAACTTCTACCTACACTATGATTTGCCTTTAACAGATAGTGGGGGTTTTAAAACGATGCATAAGCTTCAGAAGTAGTCGGTTTTAACTGCTGAAATGGTGTTTTACCCCTGACCGTTTGCTGGCGGTACTCCATAGTGTTATGTTCACAAGTTTTACCATGCATAGTTTTGTTTGGATGCATACCACTTACACATTCATACCTACTCCTCTTTAGGGTTTCGTTTCAGGGAAACACCCTTCTCAGAAAGTAGCTGTTCTTATTGGATTTTTTAAGAAAGCTTCTTTGATAGCCTTATGCTAGAATTTTGAATTAAGCTTTTATCATTGAAGGTTCCATGTTCACCGCCGTTTGAATACATCTGCGGATGTCTCTAAATTGCTTTTTGTACTTTTAGCATGTGTAAATGTTGAGCTCTGCTCAACCCGGGGCTAGAGGGCGTGGACGGTAGCATGCATTTCCACTACCGTCCATGAACAGGCTCAATCAAACCGAGCCTGCAACATTTTTGTTTTTTGTCGTGTTGAGCGACCTGTGAAGTTTCCACTTTTCTCTGTTTTATGCTTATAAGGTTTAATTTTTATTATCAGGTGCTCACGTTTCTATTATCATATTTGACTCTTTAATGTTCATATGCTCATATGTTATGCTCAAATGTTAAAAGCTTAATGATTATTTATGCATGTTTTAAAAACGATAGCGGAAAGTTTTTTGCAACTATAGTCTCTTAATGTGAATATATGATGGATACATTTCTAAAAGAACATAAGCGAAAACCGTGCAGATAAATATGTTTTCGTTTAAAATGAAATCTTATACCTGACTCAAATGTGTAGGACAAAACTTTAACTTTAATCTACTTAACGAAGGAAAAGAAAAACAGGTTTTCAAAAACAACATACAGTCTTGTTATCAAAACCCGTTTATATGCGTAAAAGGTCAAAGCGTATTGGGCGTCATAATAAGATAACCATTATTTGATAATAGCGGGCGTGCACGAAATTGAAGTTTAAGCAAGTTGCATTAGCTCTAGTCCAAGCTCGGATGACGTTAATTGGAATAAGGATTTTGTTATTTCACAGATAGAAAATAGTTTCTCTAAAGATGTTTTACATGAGTTTGTGTTTGTACTTTATTATAACGATATCAAGTAAATGTCTCAAAATTCAGAAATTTTCCTTATATGGAAAAGACACTAAATCTACTATTAATTAGGTATTTTTATGAAGTTATATATTTTTACCTACTGTTGCTTATATCTATAAAAACATTTAACCAGAACTAGAATATCTTTCTATTTGTGAGTTTTAAATACAATTGACATTTACACATACCGAAATAAAAATATGACTAAAAATTGGAAAAAAAACGGCACTTTTCATAAAAAGAAAAATATTAGTTTTGAATTTATTATAGTGTCCCATTACAAGCGGTAAAATTAAAAACATAATGTTGTCATGGCAATGAAATATGCATTATTTCGAGCTTGATTTAACCTACTGTATGGGGATTTTTAAAATAGTTTATTGAACACTATCTTCAAAATGTTTCAGAGTTACATCTCCACCAGGTGAATCCCCACCATAGGCAATGCTAATACAAGACACGATATATAAAACACTTTATTATATACCTATATAAATTCTGTCAAAAATCGTCTTGTATTTCACAATTAAATACAAACAGACAGACAGAAATTCCGTATTGTACCTTTTAAATTCCGTATTGTACCTTCCGTATTGCATGCTGCCGGACTATTTTCATTAATATGCATGACCCGACACATTTCTATAAATAGCGCACATAAAAACTTCACTAAGTTCCATTTAATATCGATAAACATTGAAGATTTCGTTCAAGAACAAAACAAGAATCAAAATGGTAAAGGTATATAATAAAAGGGTCATTATAACAGTAGCTAGATCTGGGACTTTGTATTCGGCTCTCGTGGATTTTGCAAGGACGGATCACACTCGGCGTTTGCGCGCCTCGTGAGATCCGATCTGGCAAAATCCACTCGAGCCGAATACTGCATCCCAGATCGAGCTACTGTTATAATAACCCTATTAAAGTACTCATGTAAATGATTCAGTAGAAAAATACCACTTAACAGGAAAAAATATTAAAATTTAAATATACCGACGTTTCGCCGAAAGGCTTCATCAGGGTAATACATAAAGAAATGCCTTGGTCAAAGCTAAAGCAATAAGGGAAATACCATCAGCCCTCATCCGTTTTGGTTGTCGGATAATTATATTTAAATTTATGTTTTTTAGCTTTATAATTTGTTTTGTAAATTCACAAAACGTACTTTTTACTTTATACACACATTTTGAATGTTTTATTTTGGGATCAATAGGTCTTAAGTCATATTGGCCTCCGCCCCGCACTCCGTCCCTCTGTTATTTAACTTATCAGTTTCTTGAAATTGTATCCATCATCCAAGATACCAGATCTCTACATATCCCCAAATACATACCCCTTCCGTTTCTGCCCTGTGTATCTTCCATTCTCCTCCCCAACCCCAAAGTAATTGCTGTTTTATGTTGCCATATTCAGAACATTGGTACATTCTGGTTGCGAGTTGTTGTTAGCTTAGGGATTCTGATAAAGCTTTGAATGTAAAGAGGGCGGTCAACAACTACCTGATAGAATACTTTCAAACTTAACATATGTCGTTAGCATCACGAGATGATCCAACAGGACAAGTTGGCTAACGCCTTAATCTAGCTTTTATATTGTCAAAATAATAGAACTTTTAACATAGAAATTTTGTGAAAGTATTGCACGAAAGCAGGTTCTCTGAAGCTTCTTGACTGAATGCTTTCAAAATGATCAAATATCTTTTGCATCATGTTTCAACTCTATAAACTAGAGATGGTAGCTACCCAGAAAATCTAAGGGGAACAACTCTGAATTAACAAATAAACTGAAGCCAACATAAAACATTGGTCAAAAGTGAAAGAAAAATCAAATAGGTCCTTTTACCAACAACTGATCAGGCAGACAAAATATGACCTACATTTGTTTAACCCTCTTTGTATTCAATATACAGCATGCACACTTTTCTCATGGCTTACACTGGCCGTTATTTTATAAGTTGCCCTGATAGAATGTCTAGTAGTGCACGAAAATAAAGAAAAAAAAATGCATAAATTCCATAAAAGAAATTTTACGATATTAAGAAACGTTATCAAGTTTTGATCTCTTAGCCAAAGTTATTCATTGTTCTCAATGATGATACATTGGATTACACAAATTTATATACTAAAATATAAAATGTATATATCCAATAATGAGGAATTACAAAAAAAGTTAAATTGGTATCACGTTTGCGTAACAACGTAGCTAGACTGGTCATATTCGTCATTTCAATGGATCATTTTGAAAGTGTTTCTTATGCTTTAGTAATTTTGAAGCATTTCTCTTACTGTTCAAATGTACTTTGCTGCAAATAATGTAACACAAGAGTCATTGTCACCAAATGAAATTACAACAATTTAAGGTAGTGGTTGTAAGTACAACATTTAAAGGTAGCTGATAGGTAATGACTCTGCAATGCATTTTAAGCAATTCAACATTTTCTGGATGGAACTCTCACAATCTTTGCTTTCTACGAAAAACGAATAAATGCTGTAAAAGCATACGGAGATTACTTTTTTGATGATTTTCGTTACAGGCCAACTACCCTAAAAACTGTAAGGTGTTTATTTATTGTTGTAAACAAGGTAAGCGGGTAACTTCAGATATCAACATTAACTTTTACAGCTTAAATTGTTAACACAACCTGAAAAAATAGTTTTGTTTGGGCCTCTCATTTACAATATATCAACAATTTTCACCTGAAATGAGTGCATTCATGAATGAAAAATATTGATGGTAAAATGGTGTAGGGGTTTGTTTACATTATAAAATCTTTAATAACTTCTTTCCAGTAAATTTTTGGTATGGTTTTGGAAAGCTTATAATAAAGAGCATGTCTTTCTCTTTCACTCATATTTTTGTGCCCCCTCTTGAGTGGTGGGGGCATATAGATTTGCTCTTGTCTGTGCGTGCGTCCATCCGTGCGTCTGTGCGTCCGTCCGAAGTTTGTGACGCGCCTAGCTCAAAAAGTATTTGATATAAATTGATGAAACCTTGCATGAGTCTTTATCATGATATGAACTTGCACACCTCTTATTTTTCGTCTGGCTCCGCCCCCTATTTTTAGAGTTATGGCCTCTGAAATAGTCAAATATGCACATTTTCACCTTGTGACGCACCTAGCTCAAAAAGTATATGATGTAAATGGATGAAAACTTACATGAGTCTTTATCATGATAACTATGAACTTGCACACCTCTTATTTTATTGCTGGCTTCTCCCCCTATTTTTAAAGTTATGGCCCCTGAAATAGTCAACAAATGCACATTTTCACCTAATTATGTGCCTAGCTCAAAAAGTTTTTAATGTAAATTCATGAAACTTTGCTTGAGTCTTCTTGGCATTCTTCTTGAGAATCTTAATATTTATTATAGAGTTTGGCCCTTGAAATAGCCAAAAAAGTGGATTTTTTCTTTGTGATGCTCATAGCTCAAAAAGTATACGGTATAGAATAATGAATCATTTTCATATTTTTTTTAGGCTATACCCGTTTAAGACTGCAAACATTTGAAATATTTCCCCTTATTTGTAACAAATGTACCGGGGGAGGGCTTCACACCCTGTGTCCTACAGACACAGACTAGTTTTCATTAGTTTTAGACTTTTGGCTAGTCTTGGAATTTTAATTTATTGAAACACAAAAGGAAGTTCAGTATAGGCTCTTTCAAAGGGTTGAAAATAGACTAAACTTACACTATACTCTATTGAATTTATTTAGCTGTGGAGACTTTTGATACAGACTATGACAGGGGAAATCCTAAAATAATTGAAAAACGGTTAATACAAGAGCTGTCCATTTTGTGTCAGATATTTTGAGAAAATCATTTTTAAATATCAAATATTTCTATTTTTACATGGAGAGGAGGAAAACCATAAATATATTTAGTAAACTGATGCACTTAGCTATCGTTTCACATTGAAAAAATATGTAAAGATGAATTTGAATATTTTAGGTACAATCTGTATATAAACATATTACATTTTAGACAGCCAGGATTATACAACAAATTACAACTTGTTTGACAAAACCACGGTGGACGTACTTAGTTTAAATTTCACCACCTATTGTTTCGCGTGTTGTTTAAATGAATCAAATTACATGCAAAATTGTCTCGTTAAAACCACAAATGGCGGCGGTAGTCACAGACATCTAGAAAATTTGGACGGAGTCTTGTCAGCTATATATATGCACGGTCATGTTAGTAAGTCAAAACAGCAGTCCCCGATAAAAATTTTACATCATAGAAATCGGTTTTTTTCACGACGAAAGGAAAACTTTCGCGAACATATTTTATTATCATATGCAGTGCTGGGGACTGACGTGAATTTTCCACCTGATGATTAGTCTGTAACTTAAGTTAGAAGTAAAGATGTAGATACATGCCACCATAAAATGACATAGATGAGCCTAAGATATTAATCTGGCAAAAAAATACTGTGCTTTAGCTAGAAAGGACATATAAACTTGTACAATTCCAAAGCATTTGCGTGCAAATAGCTGATAAATACGTTTCGGAAAATGCACATTCTGTCCATGCTTTTAATCTATGACATATAAACAATCGAATGAGAATGTTTGTTATGCAAAAGTTTGAAGCAATAGACCAAATGGAGGTAGATAATAAATGCTGAGCTATATCAGTAAATAATAACAGTTATTTTCCCTTATATAGAATATTTCATCTATAGCACTGCTGTGGTTTGTGATCTAGGGAGGCTGCCTTTTTGGAACGTGGTTATCCCTGTTAAATATTCTTCCTTGCTATTTCTCCTTCCCTCATGACTTCTGACCCATTCCATACCATAACCCCGTTTTTATATCTTACTTATATTTAAAATGTACTTGTTGTTGGAGCGTCTGCTGTATCTTTCCACTACATTTTTATTTGTGGCGGACCTTCCCTGCGATGTTCGGTCTGGCTAAGATTGCTTTGCTCTATGCTTTTGGAAACTCAACATGTACCTTTGAATTTTGGTATTTTATAACTGTTTGTCAAGTAGATTATCTAGATAATGTTGCATTACCAAGGTTTGGTAATGGTCGTATGAATTATAGTCAAAAGCACGTCATTGTTCAGTTACTTAAGGAATGATGTTTTTCACTAGCGATTTATGTTTAATTTGCCGATTCTATTCTGTCATTTTGCATGAACACAAAAACAAATATTTACAGTATGTTTTCTTTCCATTTGTGAACGAGATTATATTACAATCATATTTTGTTGCATTTAACATTAAAATTAGCTTCCCGACCATTCTGTTCATCAGACGGAACAACTAAGACGTTTCAAGATTTCAAGATTTATTCAAGAACTAGGCCCATATGGGCATCAGCCTTGTAAAGGCAACATTTACATGCAAATACATGCACATAAAACAAAACGTATACATGTAAAACATACATAGCAGATACTGTATCTAATACTATAGGTATTTAACGGAAGATATTTGCATATCTGACGTAAATCAATAATTTCTGACTAGCACCAGATTAACAGAATGTATCTTTCACTGAGTAACATACATAACTTTTTGTGTAAATAATGCCAACTTCAGGTGAAGGGTTTCATCACAGCTTTGAAACAGACATTGAAAATTATTATCATTCGAAGTATGGTGATGAATTGGAATGCATTTCTGTCTATCCAGATTAAAAAAAGGCCAATCAAAAATATAATGACACTCATCACCCAATGCAGCATTATTACACAAGTGACATGTCCTCTCATCATGGACAATATTAAGAAATATACCCTTTTCAATAGGCAACTTATTATTACGGCACCTAAAATGGCATAAGGATAACGCAAGATTTGATGGTAACAATTTCAAATAGTCTTCAAATTTAAAGACTGTTTTGAATATTTTATAACGCTCACATTTTCTTGAATTTTGAACCATTCTAGTCCAAGTTTGTATATATTGATCCTTTAATATAAGCTTAATAATATTACGAAAATAAAGTGGCGAAGGAACTGACTGATCAATCCAATATTCTGCAAAACCAAACTGTTCTAATGTATTCTTAACATATGAAATCCAAGTGCAACAATATACATCATGAATATGAAGCTTATACATTAACTTATACAGAATATGGCTGATTTTATCAGTTTTACTTTCAGTAACCTTGCACCAGTAATTAAGTACTCTACTTTTGACAATAACATTAATGGGCAAAGCCCCTAATTCACCAAATACCATAACATTTGGCGTGGATTTTTTAACTTTTAGTAACATCTTTAAAAATTTAAGTTGGAAAGTTTCAATTAAACTAATATCACCGCTACCCCACACCTCAGATCCATACAAAAATATAGGCATTATCATTGTTTCAAATAGATGTAACTGTAAATCAATACTGAGTTGAAGTTTTCTTGCTTTTCTCAACAGAGAATACATAGCTTTTGTAGTCTGACCTACTAAATGTTTTTACGTCTCGTGGAAATTACCATTATAATTAAACTTTATGCCTAGATAACTAAAATTATCAACAATATCAAGTACTTCACCATTATAACGGAAAACTGGCTTTATTCTCACTTTACCTCGAAAAAAAAAACAACAACTTTAGTTTTACTAGAATTAACAGTCAGTTTCCACATATCACAATATTCTGACATTGCGTTTAAAGATGTTTGTAGCTTATTTGGTGTCTCAGCAAAAAGTACAGTGTCATCTGCATAGAGTAATAAAAATAATTTGAAAAACACTTTTATTAGTAGTATCATCACTTAAAATCTCTTTAACATCATTTGATAGAGTTGTTAGTCCTTTGTAAATATGTGTCATAAAAGACATTAAATCATTCAGAAAAAAAGTGTAGGTGATAAATTGTCACCCTGTCGAACTCCAGATGCACTAACGAAAACATTTGAGAGACCTTGACTGCTTTTAACACAAGATTTTGCTTGATCATAAATTGAGTAAATAACTTTAATTTTTTTTCCATCAACATTATGTTGAAGTAACTTCCTCCATAAACAAACTCGACTAACAGAATCAAAAGCTTTTTTATAGTCTATAAAAGCACAATAAAGACGACAATTTTTACTTATTAATAATAAATAGAAATCAGTTAATAATTTTAGTGAAAAAATATGGTCAACAGTGCCATAATTTTTTTCGAAAACCTGCTTGTTCTTCACAAAGTAGTCCTGCTGATTCCAAAAAACTGTTTAACCTATTATTTAGTACACTAGTAAATAATTTGCCCAAACAACATAAATATAAGGAACATTCTCCCTGACTATACGCAGATGTCATCCAAACAGAGGTCCGTTATCACTAAGCAGCGTTGATATAACTTTCGCGCCCGTTCTTTTGCCGTTCATATGAAATGAACGTCATAATTTTAGATGGAAAAGAATAGGATGAATGGAAATATTTTGAAATCATGAATATTCGCGGGGGACTAATTTTCGTAGACTTCGTGGTTGAGTCAATTCATAAAGTAAATCCCAAAGAACAAATAAAATTTCCATTTATTTAAAATGTCATAGATGAAAACCACAAATTCATATTGCCATAAATAGCCGTTTTATTATCCAAACTGCGAAATGTTTGGCCAAGATATTAAATGATTTAACAGTATTTTTCACGGAAAGATGAAAGCAAGCATAGACAAATATTTAAACCCATTTAGCATCTATGTTATATTAAATACCAACATAGAAAAAAGTTGGTGTTTTGAAAAAGATACAACTGTAACTGCTGTTAAAGTTTTATAAAACTATTTGAAAACTGTTTATTACATAAAGCGCAATCAACTATATTTAGAATAGTTTATCGTGTGCCAGGTGTAGTAATACCCTTTCTTAAAATTTTAGGACAATGTTTAAGTTTATGCCTAAAATTTAGCTATACACGGTAAAGAAACCCTGACGCCAAAGATAGACAAAGCGCAATAAGAAAGTCCTGTTAGATGGAAAAAACAAAAAACAAACCTTCAAAAGTCCTGTTAGATGGAAAAAAACAACCCATGACAGTTTTGCTTTATAATATAAATACTATAAAAGAAATTATTAGGAATATGTGGTTTTATTAGCAAAGATCCTGTTAGTACAAATAGCCTGCTGATTGTAAATGTATGTCTTCTTTTTCACTTAAAATGTTTCAAATATAAAAACATGCAACCCCCCCCCCCCCCCCCACAAAAAAAAGATTTGACCATCTGCTTGGAACAGAAACTATCATTCAGCAATTTTTAAAATATTAGACTTCTGTAATATAAATGAAAAAGGGTTTCTATGTTTAAATATCATTATCATAGAACTTACAGATGAGACAGTAAGACAACTGTTTGTAATTTATAAATATCGCAGTTTTGTATAAAATACTTGAAATAGTTCACGTACTTGATGAAACAATAGAGAGTTTGAGATTTCAAACTTCGCCTTCCCCTTCAACGTCTCTCATATATATTTTGGGTAAAACGTCACCGATATGCGTGTATTTTATTTATATCACACGTTGCTGCTAAAGTTTTCCATTTAATATCACGTAAGCCTAAGACTTCTCTTTATTACTATGCGAAATAAAAAGCTTAGTTTCAGGATTTCTGCTTATTAAGTTATTTGATTATCCATATATATAATTAGACTAAATTTGATGCGAAACACTATCAATAGGTATAAGAATAATGAAGTTTTGTATGGCTAATGATTTTAACTAAATACATTGAATTGAACCTGGAAGTATGAAGTTATCAACTGATTTTGAGAAACTTTGAGATTGTGTTCAAACTTTAACTTCTACGGCATATTTGTGTCCCCAGGCGGTATCGATTATATCAGATGGGCCTTTTTGTCGTATGAAGTGAAGTTTTGAACGTCTGAAGATGTGATATCACGAAAGTCGAAACTTCATTCTTTTTACATCTACTCTGTCCACATAATCGACATCAAAGACTGAAATCTGGATCGAGGCACATGGCATGACAGTCATTTTACTTGAACAATAAATAATTACGCGCGATTATCATTCGGTGAACATTTTATTTTCACATCCAAATAAAATCAATCTGTTTCTGTTAAACACTTATTACGACAACTGCGTTTTAATTATAAACATAAAATGGTACTAGTAAGACGGAAAATTCTTCTGAAGTATCAGGCAATTTCAGATCTATGATATCATGATGAGAGACGTTTCCTGTTAGCCGTATAGGATAACTCCATTCTTTAAATGCACGGAACCAGAGCCTGGCAGAAGGACAGTGTGGGTTAATTCCCCCTTTGATTCTTACATTTTACAAAGAAAGTCGGTCTTGAAACTCGGTGTGACCCTACCCTACCCCTACTCCCTCCCCCACCCCCCCACCCTGAAATGGGTGACCCCCTCTTTAATGTTGGTGTCCCTCTAACCAAAATTTCTGGATCCGCAGATGCTGTACTTATAAAATAGTATATTAAAATCATATTATGCTGTCTGAGAGTTTGGCATTATACAGAGTCATACAGAGTGTCATTATCACGTTGATATGATCATTATAGGTTATTAACTTTGTATGTGGATATATGCACGAGTTCTGCAACGGTAATACTGCGCGACTTTAGGAGCGCAATATTGTCCGCGAAAGAACGAGTGCATATATCCACATACAAAGTTGATAACCTTTTTATTACATATCCGCTATCAAATCATTAATTTATATCTAAGTTATCGTTCTGTCACGAAAGACAGGAAAAAATACGGAAAAAAATTCTCCGAAAACGCAATAAACAAATCAAACTGATGCGCATTAATATTTTCCGCGAAAATGACGTCAACTTGTTGTCGCAACGTGCGCGTGGACGCCATGGACGTCACGCGATTCTTTCCATTACAACGTTAAGAAAACATCCCACGTCCTATATTAGTCCAACTCATGACGTAATTATAACTTTCATTTCATTTCAGTCTGATAAATTATTACGTGCCAGTATCTAATAGGTCAGATTAATCAAAGTGTAAAAGTAAACAAAATGTTGCATAAATTACAAATTAAACAAACACACAATAGCAACAAAAATCTAAAGAAACGAGATCCGCAATGGACAAACCGTCAGGGGAGGTAACTAGAGTCACGGATTGGGACTAGTCCGATATGAAAGCGTTCAACGTCATGATATGGAAAAATATTGCACGATCGCGGTCCATTGAAACCCAATGGAAAATAATTTTAGGTATGTAATAATCATTTTTATTTCCTCTCATGTATGATTTACAATCGTTCATTGTATACTGACTTTACTGACATAATTGTATATAAAACCTAAATGTTTGGAGCAACACTAACGAGTTTTTACATTGTCCACATTGTTTTATCATCTTTTTTTTTTTTTTTTTTTTTTTTTTTTTGGTAATCGCTCTAATATCCATGCGATGATTATATTAATTGAAATGTTTTTTTTTATTTAATTTTCAGTTTTTCATTTTTAAAACCTCTTGTAAAATTCCTGCCCTTTCGGACAATTTGTATCAAAATGCACGAAAAAAACGATCATAATTACGGATAAATTGAATAGGCGGATTAAAAGAAGTAAGGTTCATTCTAATGTTTGAAATCTCAAGGAATTTTAATCGAACTTCAACTTCATACGTTAACTTCGCAAGAGACGTTGAAGGGGAAGGCGAAGGTTGAAATCTCAAACTCTCTAATGAAGCTAAATAAACAACTGCAAATGATTGGCATAATGTATAATGGCAATAAATATGCGAGAAGGTAATTCTGCACGTTCGGATACATTTTTTCTACAGAATGTAGACAATAATTAATGCCTGCTTTTTCTAAACTTTAGAATATACTTAACAAATTCGGTAAATAAAAAAGAGAGGGCCGTTTGCTTGATTGTTTGCTATTTTTATCCAACAAAAATTGAACCGCACACAATTTATTTAGACGGGAATATCTAAGTTTTGACAGCATTTTTACGATTAGAAATCTTCCAGCAATATAGATTTTATGAAACTATTCACAGTCGTAAATAAATATATGATTTATTATATGGTGAAATAAAATGTATAGATCTGAGTGCTTGTTTTTATGATATTTACCCATGATTAAAGAAATCCGTACAATTTAAGCTGATGTAAATCATTATTGCGTCAAACGTTTTAATATCATATTTTATCTTTGAATTAAAAAGATAGTAATGTTGCCATTTTTATAAATTAAGTCTCGGGTTGTCACTTATTCAAAAAATGATCTTCATGATGTTACGCCGTCAATCGTGCAGAACTAACTTAAGGCCAAATGTCTTGATTCGGAAAAAAACGATAGATCTAGAATTAATGGTTCGACTTCTGCTAAAACCTTTTTATGTTGAAAATTGCATTATATTACTTTTCAATAACACGCGACAATCAAATGGAAAACCTTTGTCTTTTTTTTGTTGTTAGTGGCTGTGTCCTTGTCTATAAATAATTTAATGTGGAGAAAGATGGAAATATAGAAACTATAAAATGATTGAAACTGCTTATGTTAAAGTGTACATTGCTTAAAGGTACATATTTAAGAAATGATTTAATTCTTTTTGGAGTTCGTGAGAAAAGAGTGGCATATTATAAACACCAATTCAACAACTGCGCTAGCGATTTATTGTTAATTTTCCGATCATATCCTGTCGTTCATTGTGCTTTAACTTCGAAAAACACAGTTTCATTTTTATACGTACAATATATTTAAAAAAATCAAAAGCTTTGTTACATTTTATATTATAATCTGCTTCCCGGTCATTCTGTTCACCAGACAGAACTTAGAAAACGTTTTCCCTAACTACATACGGACGTCGTCATAACACGTGATCACATAACTACGTAATCGCAATTTTACATCCTCGTACCATAGGAACGTGATAATTACGTTACGTACGTAGCAAACATAAGTGTAACATACGTAGTATGTTTTAGGAAGACTGCGTTGGCTCTTGGTTTCACATAGTCGTACTTAGTACAGTTGACAATGCAGCCGTATCAAATGTTGGTTTTTATCGTTGTAAAGGATTTCGTTTTTATCTTTTTTTTACAAGCAAAAGTGTAAGTCGCTAAGACAGCTTCAGCGTATTGTTCTCTATAGTTTGCTCGTATATTCTACTCGTGTATTTGCTGTATATTAACCAAATAGTTCAGCTCCCTCTTTCATGGATTTATGAACTGCAAGTCATAAATGCCGTACTTCATTGTTAAAAAGAACAGTGTTTGTGTGCAGTTTTACATGTCACATAAAATATGTTTTCTTTGCAACTACGCACACAATTGGTATAATATTAAAACTGCTGCGCATTTGTCCTTTATCTTTTTTTCAGTCGAATTGTTCTGTTGCCAGTGCAAAGCTAAACTTTCAAGATTTTGAACAATTTTTTTTTTTTGAAATTTGCGAAACAATTTATGAAGAAAACATCAATTCATTTTTGCATGACAAAACAACGAGTTAGTTTTCCTTGGTTGTCGCCACATTAACGAAACGACGGATGGTTGATTGCAGAGATACATATCATAACCACTTTTCTACATTTAACATACTAATTATAAGAGGTCAGGGTACGAAGAAACTTAATTTAAAATTAAAAAAAAAATTATTGTCAAAGATTCAACTTACACTATGTTATCAAAACCTTAGGTAGACATCGTTATTTGTGACTTGTGAAATATTTCCTGCTTTGTTCATAATGTCTTATTGATTTGCATTATTTCTAAAAAAAGTATTTACTTTAGCTCCTTGTAAAAAATGTGAAATGGTAGGTTACACATCAGTAAGCCACTTCAGTTACTTCTTAGTCTCGATTATATTTTCGGCATGACAATGGAAGGCTCGATAATTTTATCTATCATGACTGCTTGAAGTCCCAGTGTTATTGCCAATTTAGGAAAAACAAATAATAATGAATAAATTACTTTTCAGTAGTAACCCCAACATTAACCGTAACGTTTTGCCCATAAATTTCTAGAAAGTGCTCAGATTTCTAAACATTCCTATGGACTAATGCTGAGGTTGCTACTTGCAGAGCAATTTATTCATTCTCTAATTTTCCTATTCCCTTCTATATTATGTTTGTGACGTGCGTCTGTACATGTTAGAAATAAAGTATGCCCATTTGCAGATGGAATTCAGATTTGAGCAGTGATAGATCACTTTCTACAGCTTTGATGGGCAAAATGTAAAAGATCTCATTTCATGTAATTTAATTCGAGATTGTTTGGAAAATACATGATTTTCTGATACACAAGCCACAGTTACAAGTCTTGGAAGTTTAAGGCAGATTTGTGTAATAACATAGTGTTTGGGTGATGCCGTTATTACAGTTAAAATATATTCACTTTAATACATATTATTGTAAGAAACAGAACATATAGAAAGATGTTTTTACATTAACATTGCCATGGTAACAATGCACTATTTTCTTAAAAAGTAACATTATTATTTTTTGAAATAATCTGATAGTCGAAGTATATGTTTGATAGAGATTTGTATTTTTTTACCGAAAACGGTCTGTTATCATGTATAAAGTAAGAATATGTCATTTCATTCAGTATAATTTGACATTGAAAACTACATAGATTTCTTATTCTGCATTTTTCTATTACATCTCTGTCATTTTAAGGCAGATATGACTGATAACATAATGTTTTGTTGATGAAATGATTACCTGTCTACGTACCATTAAGCAATCAAATTCCAAGTCAAATTTGTATTACCATGGCAACACACAATATTTTGTTATAAAAATTAGCTAAGTTCATGCTTAAAATAAATGCCGTTTACACAATTAGAACATGGATTTACATAATTAATTCTTGAAGCAAATACATACCATTTAGCAGTGACAAATATTTTCTGTAATATTTCAAGTTTTCTGTCCTGACCACTCTGGAAATTTTCTGTCTACATTGGCAAGGTAGTTTTTTGATTGTAAAAAAATATAAGGTCTCACATATCAAAGTTTCTAAAAATAGAATTCAACCAACACCTAACTCGTAGTATTTTATGCATGCATTAAGTTTTGAAAAGGTTATAAAGTTAAATTCTGTAGTGCTAGAACAATAAAAATTGTTCTTCACAAGCCAGTTAACTGTTGTTATAGCAAAAAAAAAATACTGTTACCAAACATTTCTCCCAATTCAGATAGTTTTACTTTTTTCTTGACACACATTTGTAGTTTAAATCAGAATGGTAAACTTTTTACAATCAAACTTGATGTTAATTCAAATATTATTACAAAAATAAATGTGTGCAATGTATAATTACTTACTCACATCTCAGTATACTATACATATTTGTTGAATACATCTGAAATGCTGTGTTGTAAGTTGTAACGTAAGCATTGGTCAATGGTATCAAACTGAAGTACCTTTTCAATAACATCAATTAGAATAGTATGGCCACAAATGTCTAAACGATTTCGGTATGTATGTATAACATGTATGTGACAGTATTGTCGAACCGGGGACAGAAACTATACAAACAATTCAACACTCATAACAATATTTACAAGTTTACATTACCAACTTTTAGTAACATTTCTAAACCGATAAAGCGAGACAGATCTACCTATCATAAAAATCAATAAAACCAATATTCCAATATCATCGCTACCGGACGGGTTCGTTGATTTCCGTACTAATTGTTGTTGTAGTAACACGGGGGCAAAAATCGATAATTAACAGCTTAGGTCATTATCTGATGCATTTACAGGCGGGCGGTTTTCTAAACGATATACCTGAATATGAAGTTTAGTAATTATTAAAGTGAAAATCGGAAAAAATCGAAAATATATATAATACTTTATTAATTGTCAAATACAAGTAATATTTAAGAATATGAATATGTTATCTAAAATAATTAGAAATCGTTACATTGCATACATCGAACACATAGATTTACTTTCTTTTTAATACATGGAACATCATGCTAACATATATTTATGTACAGAAAAGAAATATTTACGCACATGAAACTGTCTGTAAATAAAATAAATATTCATTAATATGAATATGTTATCTAAAATATTTAGAAAGCGTATATACTTTCTCTATACGCACTTTCTTTCACATAGTATGAACATTTGAATACGAGCTTTTGTTCCTAAAATATTTTCAAAATTCTAAATCACTAACGCTTTTCGATTTTTGTCGTAAAAAGTAGTAAAACAGCAAATTCTCATCATCATGTATTTCCGTAACATAAAGTTTGTCAGTAATTAACTTTTGAAGCCTTCATAAGAAATATAGCATTTTTTTCAAGGTATCTAAAAAGTATTTTTGTTGTCGGACGATCTGGAGGCCAGAGTCGCTTTAAAGAAAAGGAAGTATTAGAAAATAGACTTATACTTTTAAAAGGAAATACTTAACCCTCACCATGCTGGACACGATTGGTACGTTCTTCCTTTGCGATCTGTGTATATCATGATCAGTCTGCACGGATGTGCAGACGGATCATCATCTGCACTGTCTGCCATTCAGCCAGTAACTTTTTGGTATGCACCCTTTTCTCCCCTTTTCATAGTACTGTCCAAATTGAAAGATAGACAAGTTTATTATTGTAATTTAGCATGGTAAGGATTAAGTTCTTATATCGTGCCTAAATAAACAACTCTATTAACGACGTGAATTCTAAATTTGTACTGTCATATGATTCATGAAATAAGGGAAAAAATCGTAAAAACGAAGTTCCTGAAAGAAAGGGAAAATACTATATAAAGACAGAAGAAAATGAAATATATATATTACAACACAAAACCATAAAACCATAAAAATACCTATCACTTATAGTAAGTGGGATAACATCTCTTTTATGACCCGGCTTGAAACAACACTGAACGGATACTGTTTACCCCTAGGCAATATGGTAATACACAATAAAAGTCAAAGGGTAATTTTAAGATATTTGTTACAATTAAATTATTTTATGCTTGATGTGATCGTGTGCAATCTTGAGACTAAAACAAATAATAGATATCGCAATTTTTTAAACGAATGATTAAAGAATATACCAAAAGCATGCATTAATTTAAGAATACCTAATAATATATACAAAGGAGGTTTGGAAAGAAGCAGAATTATCAGTTCATCAAGGCTATCTTTCAAATTAAAGTTTGGTCATATTATGAATAATAGAAATTGATTTGTTTTGTTTCAAAATTATTAAGAAATCCCATATGAAGAAAAAAAAAGATCGGACCCGGACCGCCGCGGCAATAAAAAAGTCACCAGCGGCAAAAAATAATATAGGTAATATAGGAATCCGCTATATTTCTTAAGAATGCTTTGAAACTCAATTACTGACAGACTATATTTTATGGAAACACATGAGAATTAGTTGCTTTAAGTATCTTTTTTGCGATGAAAATTAAAGGCATTTGTATATTTTATAAATGCGAATTGAACACTTAATCCTCCATAGCGTTATTTACAACGACAGCAGGTCAAGGTTTCGGCGTTTCTGAGTTCCAATTAATTTGTTTTAATTTGTCTCATTACAATCTCAGCTTTTTGTTTCGTTTTTAGCTCACCAGAGCCAAAGGCTCAGGGTGAGCTATTCTGATCACTCACCGTCCGGCGTCCGTCGTCCGTCGTCAATCGTCCTTTGTCCGTTGTCCGTCCGTAAACTTTTACTTTAAAAGACATCTCCTCATAAACCGCTAGACCAATTTCATCCAAACTTCACAGGAATGTTCTTTGGATGAAGCTCTACAAAAATTGTTCAAAGAACTGAATTCCATGCAGAACTCTGGTTGCCATGGCAACCGAAAGGAAAAACTTTAAAATTCTTCTTCTCCAAAACCAGAAGCCCTAGAGCTTAGATATTTGGTGTGAAACATTGCCTAGTGGACCTCTACCAAATTTATTCAAATCATGACCTCGGGATCAAAATTGACCCCGCCCCAGGGGTCACTTCATTTTACATAGGAAAATCTTAAAAAATCTTCTTCTCAAAAACCAGAAGCCTAGAGCTTAGATATTTGACATGTAGCATTACCTATTGGACCTCTACTAAAATTGTTCAAATCGTGACCCCGGGGTCAAAATTGACCCCGCCCCAGGTGTCACTTTATTTTACATAGGAAAATCTTCAAAAAAATTCTAAAAATAAACCAGAAGGCCTAGAGCTTAGATATTTGACATGTAGCATTGCCTAGTGGACTTGTACAAAATTTGTTCAAATTATGACCCCCGGGGTCAAAATTGACCCTGCCCCAGGGGTCACTTCATTTTACATAGGAAAATCTTCAAAAAGATTCTAAAAATAAACCAGAAGGCCTAGAGCTTAGATATTTCACATGTAGCATTGCCTAGTGGACCTCTACAAAATTTGTTCAAATCATGACCCCCGGAGTCAAAATTGACCCCGCCCCAGGGGTCACTTGATTTTACATAGAAAAATCTTCAAAAGATTTCTAAAAATAAACCAGAAGGCCTAGATCTTAAGATATTTGACATGTACCATTGCCTAGTAGACTTCTACAAAATTTGTTCAAATCATGACCCCCATGGGGTTACTTGATTGTACATAGAAAAATCTTCAAAATTTTCTAAAAATAAACTACAAGGCCTAGAGCTTAGATATTTCACATGTAGCATTGCCAAGTGGACCTCTACAAAATTTGTTCAAATCATGACCCCCGAGGTCAAAATTGACCCTGCCCCAGGGGTCACTTCATTTTACATAGGAAAATCTTAAAAAATCTTCTTCTCAAAAACCAGAAGCCCTAGAGCTTAGATATTTGACATGTAGCATTACTTAGTCAACCTCTACTAAAATTGTTCAAATCGTGACCCCGGGGTCAAAATTGACCCCGCCCCAGGGGTCACTTTATTTTACATAGGAAAATCTTCAAAAAATTTCTAAAAATAAACCAGAAGGCCTAGAGCTTAGATATTTGACATGTAGCATTGCCTAGTGGACTTGTACAAAATTTGTTCAAACCATGACCCCCGGGATCAAAATTGACCCTGCCCCAGGGGTCACTTCATTTTACATAGGAAAATCTTCAAAAAAATTCTAAAAATAAACCAGAAGGCCTAGAGCTTAGATATTTCACATGTAGCATTGCCTAGTGGACCTCTACAAAATTTGTTCAAATCATGACCCCCGGAGTCAAAATTGACCCCGCCCCAGGGGTCACTTGATTTTACATAGGAAAATCTTCAAAAGATTTCTAAAAATAAACCAGAAGGCCTAGATCTTAAGATATTTGACATGTAGCATTGCCTAGTAGACTTCTACAAAATTTGTTCAAATCATGACCCCCATGGGGTTACTTGATTGTACATAGAAAAATCTTCAAAATTTTCTAAAAATAAACTACAAGGCCTAGAGCTTAGATATTTCACATGTAGCATTGCCTAGTGGACCTCTACAAAATCTGTTCAAATCATGACCCCCGGAGTCAAAATTGACCCCGCCCCAGGGGTCACTTGATTTTACATAGGAAAATCTTCAAAAGATTTCTAAAAATAAACCAGAAGGCCTAGATCTTAAGATATTTGACATGTAGCATTGCCTAGTAGACTTCTACAAAATTTGTTCAAATCATGACCCCCATGGGGTTACTTGATTGTACATAGAAAAATCTTCAAAATTTTCTAAAAATAAACCAGAAGGCCTAGAGCTTAGATATTTCACATGTAGCATTGCCTAGTGGACCTCTACAAAATTTGTTCAAATCATGACCCCCGAGGTCAAAATTGACCCTGCCCCAGGGGTCACTTGATTTTACATAGAAAAATCTTCAAAAATGTTCTAAAAATAAACCAGAAGGCCCAGATCTTAAATATTTGACATGTAGCATTGCCTAGTAGACTTCTACAAAATTTGTTCAAATCATGATATATGACCCCCGGGTTCAAATTGACCCCACCTCTTGGGGTACTTGATTGTACATAGAAAAATCTTCACAATTTTCTAAAGATAAACCAGAAGGCATAGAGCTTAGATATTTGACATGTAGCATTGCCTAATGGACCTCTACAAAATTTGTTCAAATCTTGACCCCCCAGGGTCAAATTGACCCCGCCCCAGGGGTTACTTGATTGAACAGAACAGAACAGAACAGAAGTTTATTTTTGCTCTAAGGCCACCGGCCCATGCAAACATATTTACAAAACAACAAAATACAAGGCATATGCACATTCATGTACAAGGTAAAAGAAAATGACATATACAAAGTAACAGAAACTGACAAATATGTAAATGTTGAGTTCTTCTCCACCCGGGGCTAGAGGGCGTGGACGGTAGCATGCATTTCCACTACCGTTCATGAACAGGCTCAATCAAACCGAGCCTGCAAAATTTTCATTTTTGTCGTGTTGAGCGACCTGTGGAGTTTCCACCTTTTTCTATTTTTGTATAGTTGCATTAGTATTAATTTTACTTTCTAGCTTCAACACCAGTATGTGGAAAGAAATTATGATATTGTTTGTGATATGTGGACTGATTGAAAATATGTCTGTATACGGTAAGCTCATAATCATTTTAGGATAAATCTTATTACAATTTTAATTTAAATACTCTTATAAACTAATCTTTGAATGTAAGTAAGAAGCTGAAACAAAACACTTAACTTTGTTATCTCTCTAGGGTGGATTGATAAAGTATTCACAGTATAAATCGTTATCGTTATTTGTCTGACGTCCCGATTGTATTTGCATTCATTTTTGTTATATTTCCAAAATGGGGAACAGTATATATGAACAAATGACAAAGTAAGCTTTTTTGTATACTAGTTAAAGTATTTGCATCATCGAATATAGGGTAGTCACAAACAGTTGATGATGTTTTGTGCAAAATATTTTTCTTTACAATTAATTGTCTTGCATTCACAGCTTGCACGGACGATTGTATTTGCATTCATTTTTTTATGTTTCCAAAATGGGGAACAGTACCTATGAACAAATGACAAAGTAAGCTTTGGAGCATTACTTTGATTCAAAACGACATCAGAATAAAAGTTCCTTTGCGGTACGATTAGCTTTTTGTTTGTTGATTTTGTAAAGCATGTGTGCAAGATACAGACTGCGGTAATGGAACGTGCTCCTCAGGAACATGTACGTGCGATTCAGGCTATTCGGGAGATCACTGTGATCAATGTAAGTTGTTATTTGTTTTAAACGATTTATTTGTTAAACTATAATAAGTTTCAAACCGTTTTTTTTTCTGGTTCAGCAATATTTTCTAGTTCCAAAACTACTGTATTTGCATTCATTTTTTTATGTTTCCAAAATGGGGAACAGTACCTATAACAAATGTCTAAGTAAGATTTGGAGCATAACTTTGATTCAAAAAGACATCAGAACAAAAGGTCTTTTTCGGTACGTTTAGATTTTGTTTTGCTGATTTTAAAGCATGTATGGACGATACAGACTGCGTTCATGGAACATGCTCCTCATGAACATGCCCTTGTGACAAAGGCTATTTCGGGGTCACTGTAACCAAGGCAATTTAAATAGAACATGTGGCCTGTTTATACCTTGTCGAAAGTCTCCCAGTCATAGCTACAATCAGATATTTTATCGTTAATAATTTCTGTTTGTGTAACACTTTTAATGATTTTTGTATACTAGCTTTTGGTTTGTTGATTTTTTAAAGCATGTGTGGAAGATAGAGACAGCGGTCATGGAACGTGCTCCTCAGGAACATGCAGTTGTGACACAGGCTATATAGGGAAATATAATAGCGATGTCTACCTAAGAAGTACTGTTTTTATATATTATTATAAGATTTCCGATATATATTTATGTATACGTAATACATTTGTTTGCAGCTACAGCATGCACGGACGACACTGAATGCATTCACGGCACTTGTTCATCAGGGACATGTACTTGCGATACAGGCTATTCGGGAGATCACTGTGATCTGTGTAAGTTGTGATCTGTTTTTCAGCCTGTATCTGTTAATTGAGAGTTCTTCTTTCATCTGTTTAGCTGATTCTTTTTCGTGTTTATGAAGGTCTAATACTCTGGCATTTTTCTTTCATTTCCAATACATTTTTAAAAGTAGGAAACGATGTCATGAAATAATAACAAGTTATTTTCAAAAATAAATTAGTATCAAGATACGTTTCAAAAAATATCAAGTTGTTAAAATCTTGCAATTTGTTTCCCATCTTTGTCATAATGGAAAAAATATTAACATATATAATGAGAAATGTAAAGTGTTTGCAATAAAATATATAAAATCAAACTTATTTCCGAAATTAACCTTGGAAAAAAACACCAGTAACTGAGTCGTCTTATAATATTACTATCTATGTATTTTGTTTATTTCTGAAGCATGTGCGGAAGATGCAGACTGCGTTCATGGAACTTGCTCTTCGGGAACATGTACCTGTGATACCGGCTATTCTGGAGATCATTGTGACCAAGGTATTGCCAATGTATTTTGTTTCGAAAACTCTTGGATAAAAAGCTACTAGATAAATCAATGGCTGTAATTTTAACCCGTTAGAAGTTGATGTGAGTCTCAATGTGTTAATAAAAAAATTTCTATTTGTATTCATACTTTAAATCAGAAGATTAACGTTAAATGCTTAGTGCTGATCGTTCTGCTACATTTGATGGATAAACCTCAGCTGAACATTTTTTAAATATTTTTCTTTACAATTAATTGTCTTGCATTCAAAGCTTGTACGGACGACACTCAATGCGTTCATGGTACTTGCTCATCAGGAACATGTACGTGCGATTCAGGCTATTCGGGAGATCACTGTGATCAATGTAAGTTGTTATTTGTTTTAAACGATTTATTTGTTAAACTATAATAAGTTTCAAACCGTTTTTTTTCTAGTTCAGCAACATTTTCTAGTTCCAAAACTACGGTATTTGCATTCATTTTTTTATGTTTCCAAAATGGGGAACAGTACCTATAACAAATGTCTAAGTAAGATTTGGAGCATAACTTTGATTCAAAAAGACATCAGAACAAAAGGTCTTTTTCGGTACGTTTAGCTTTTGTTTTGCTGATTTTAAAGCATGTATGGAAGATACAGACTGCGTTCATGGAACGTGCTCCTCAGGAACATGCACTTGTGACACAGGCTATTTCGGGGATCACTGTAACCATGGTAATTTAAATAGAACATGTGGCCTGCTTATACCTTGTCGAAAGTCTCCCAGTCATTGCTACAATCAGATATTTTATCGTTAATAATTTCTGTTTGTGTAACACTTTTAATGATTTTTGTATACTAGCTTTTGGTTTGTTGATTTTTTAAAGCATGTGTGGAAGATAGAGACAGCGGTCATGGAACGTGCTCCTCAGGAACATGCACTTGTGACACAGGCTATATAGGGAAATATAATAGCGATGTCTACCTAAGAAGTACTGTTTTTATATATTATTATAAGATTTCCGATATATATTTATGTATACGTAATACATTTGTTTGCATCTACAGCATGCACGGACGACACTGAATGCATTCACGGCACTTGTTCATCAGGGACATGTACTTGCGATACAGGCTATTCGGGAGATCACTGTGATCTGTGTAAGTTGTGATCTGTTTTTCAGCCTGTATCTGTTAATTGAGAGTTCTTCTTTCATCTGTTTAGCTCATTCTTTTTCGTGTTTATGAAGGTCTAATACTCTGGCATTTTTCTTTCATTTCCAATACATTTTTAAAAGTAGGAAACGATGTCATGAAATAATAACAAGTTATTTTCAAAAATAAATTAGTATCAAGATACGTTTCAAAAAATATCAAGTTGTTAAAATCTTGCAATTTGTTTCCCATCTTTGTCATAATGGAAAAAAATATTAACATATATAATGAGAAATGTAAAGTGTTTGCAATAAAATATATAAAATCAAACTTATTTCCGAAATTAACTTTGGAAAAAAACACCAGTAACTGAGTCGTCTTATAATATTACTATCTATGTATTTTGTTTATTTCTGAAGCATGTGCGGAAGATGCAGACTGCGTTCATGGAACTTGCTCTTCGGGAACATGTACCTGTGATACCGGCTATTCTGGAGATCATTGTGACCAAGGTATTGCCAATGTATTTTGTTTCGAAAACTCTTGGATAAAAAGCTACTAGATAAATCAATGGCTGTAATTTTAACCCGTTAGAAGTTGATGTGAGTCTCAATGTGTTAATAAAGAAATTTCTATTTGTATTCATACTTTAAATCAGAAGATTAACGTTAAATGCTTAGTGCTGATCGTTCTGCTACATTTGATGGATAAACCTCAGCTGAACATTTTTTAAATATTTTTCTTTACAATTAATTGTCTTGCATTCAAAGCTTGTACGGACGACACTCAATGCGTTCATGGTACTTGCTCATCAGGAACATGTACGTGCGATTCAGGCTATTCGGGAGATCACTGTGATCAATGTAAGTTGTTATTTGTTTTAAACGATTTATTTGTTAAACTATAATAAGTTTCAAACCGTTTTTTTTCTAGTTCAGCAACATTTTCTAGTTCCAAAACTACTGTATTTGCATTCATTTTTTTATGTTTCCAAAATGGGGAACAGTACCTATAACAAATGTCTAAGTAAGATTTGGAGCATAACTTTGATTCAAAAAGACATCAGAACAAAAGGTCTTTTTCGGTACGTTTAGCTTTTGTTTTGCTGATTTTAAAGCATGTATGGAAGATACAGACTGCGTTCATGGAACGTGCTCCTCAGGAACATGCACTTGTGACACAGGCTATTTCGGGGATCACTGTAACCAAGGTAATTTAAATAGAACATGTGGCCTGCTTATACCTTGTCGAAAGTCTCCCAGTCATTGCTACAATCAGATATTTTATCGTTAATAATTTCTGTTTGTGTAACACTTTTAGATTTTTGTATACTAGCTTTTGTTTGTTGATTTTTTAAAGCATGTGTGGAAGATAGAGACAGCGGTCATGGAACGTGCTCCTCAGGAACATGCACTTGTGACACAGGCTATATAGGGAAATATAATAGCGATGTCTACCTAAGAAGTACTGTTTTTATATATTATTATAAGATTTCCGATATATATTTATGTATACGTAATACATTTGTTTGCATCTACAGCATGCACGGACGACACTGAATGCGTTCACGGCACTTGTTCATCAGGGACATGTACTTGCGATACAGGCTATTCGGGAGATCACTGTGATCTGTGTAAGTTGTGATCTGTTTTTCAGCCTGTATCTGTTAATTGAGAGTTCTTCTTTCATCTGTTTAGCTGATTCTTTTTCGTGTTTATGAAGGTCTAATACTCTGGCATTTTTCTTTCATTTCCAATACATTTTTAAAAGTAGGAAACGATGTCATGAAATAATAACAAGTTATTTTCAAAAATAAATTAGTATCAAGATACGTTTCAAAAAATATCAAGTTGTTAAAATCTTGCAATTTGTTTCCCATCTTTGTCATAATGGAAAAAATATTAACATATATAATGAGAAATGTAAAGTGTTTGCAATAAAATATATAAAATCAAACTTATTTCCGAAATTAACTTTGGAAAAAAACACCAGTAACTGAGTCGTCTTATAATATTACTATCTATGTATTTTGTTTATTTCTGAAGCATGTGCGGAAGATGCAGACTGCGTTCATGGAACTTGCTCTTCGGGAACATGTACCTGTGATACCGGCTATTCTGGAGATCATTGTGACCAAGGTATTGCCAATGTATTTTGTTTCGAAAACTCTTGGATAAAAAGCTACTAGATAAATCAATGGCTGTAATTTTAACCCGTTAGAAGTTGATGTGAGTCTCAATGTGTTAATAAAGAAATTTCTATTTGTATTCATACTTTAAATCAGAAGATTAACGTTAAATGCTTAGTGCTGATCGTTCTGCTACATTTGATGGATAAACCTCAGCTGAACATTTTTTAAATATTTTTCTTTACAATTAATTGTCTTGCATTCAAAGCTTGTACGGACGACACTCAATGCGTTCATGGTACTTGCTCATCAGGAACATGTACGTGCGATTCAGGCTATTCGGGAGATCACTGTGATCAATGTAAGTTGTTATTTGTTTTAAACGATTTATTTGTTAAACTATAATAAGTTTCAAACCGTTTTTTTTTCTGGTTCAGCAAAATTTTCTAGTTCCAAAACTACTGTATTTGCATTCATTTTTTTATGTTTCCAAAATGGGGAACAGTACCTATAACAAATGTTTAAGTAAGATTTGGAGCATAACTTTGATTCAAAAAGACATCAGAACAAAAGGTCTTTTTCGGTACGTTTAGCTTTTGTTTTGCTGATTTTAAAGCATGTATGGACGATACAGACTGCGTTCATGGAACATGCTCCTCATGAACATGCCCTTGTGACAAAGGCTATTTCGGGGTCACTGTAACCAAGGCAATTTAAATAGAACATGTGGCCTGCTTATACCTTGTCGAAAGTCTCCAGTCATTGCTACAATCAATATTTTATCGTTAATTATTTCTGTTTGTGTAACTCTTTTAAGATTTTGTATCGTAGTAAAGTATTTGCATCATGATATGGTATCACAAACAGTTGTGGTGTTTGTACATGCTACGAATTACTGTGAAATATAGGTCAGTTGATTTTCATATAGTACTTATAATCATGGCCCCGTTTCTTTCGCAGCATTTCGAAGACACGACTGCGTTCAAGGACTTGCTCTTCAGGACATGTACTGCGAGCAGGATATTCTGGCGATCATTGTGACAGGTATTGTTAAATGTTGTTTCATGCCACGTGTTAATGAAACGAATAAAACTTTGTAATGAAAACATTACTCGTTTCATACAATGTTCTTATCTGTAGCAATAAAGAAAGTTGATACTTTTACTTTTTCGATAGGAATATAATAACGATGTCTACCTAAGAAGTACTGTTTATCTATATTATAAGATTTCCGATATATATTTATTAACGTATACATTTGTTGCATCTACAGCAGCACGACGACACTGAATGCATTCACGCACTTGTTCATCAGGACATGTACTTGCGATACAGGCTATCGGGAGATCACTGTGATCTGTAAGTTGTTTTTGTTTAAAGTTTTTGTTATATAAGTTAACGTTTTTTCTGGTTCGCATTTTAGTTCCAAACTATGTATTGCATCATTTTTTTTTCAAATGGGAACAGTACTAAACAAATGTTTAAGTAAATTTGGAGCATAACTTTGAATTCAAAAAGACATCAGAACAAAAGGTGTTTTTCGGTACGTTTAGCTTTTGTTTTGCTGATTTTAAAGCATGTATGGACGATACAGACTGCGTTCATGGAACGTGCTCCTCAGGAACATGCACTTGTGACACAGGCTATTTCGGGGATCACTGTAACCAAGGTAATTTAAATAGAACATGTGGCCTGCTTATACCTTGTCGAAAGTCTCCCAGTCATTGCTACAATCAGATATTTTATCGTTAATTATTTCTGTTTGTGTAACTCTTTTAATGATTTTTGTATCGTAGTTAAAGTATTTGCATCATTGAATATGGGGTAGTCACAAACAGTTGATGGTGTTTCGTACATGCTACGAATATACTTGTGAAATATAGGTCAGTTGATTCTTCATATAGTACCTGTATAATCATGGCACCCTGTTTCCTTTCGCAGCATGTTCTGAAGACACTGACTGCGTTCAAGGAACTTGCTCTTCAGGGACATGTACCTGCGACGCAGGATATTCTGGCGATCATTGTGACCAAGGTATTGTTAAATGTTGTTTCATGCCAACGTGTTAGATGAAACCGAATAGAATACTTTGTAAGTGAAAACATTACTCGTTTCCATACAATGTTCTATATCTGTAGCAATATAAAGAAATGTTGAATACTTTTACTTTTTCGATAGGAATATAATAACGATGTCTACCTAAGAAGTACTGTTTTTATCTATTATTATAAGATTTCCGATATATATTTATGTATACGTAATACATTTGTTTGCATCTACAGCATGCACGGACGACACTGAATGCATTCACGGCACTTGTTCATCAGGGACATGTACTTGCGATACAGGCTATTCGGGAGATCACTGTGATCTGTGTAAGTTGTGATCTGTTTTTCAGCCTGTATCTGTTAATTGAGAGTTCTTCTTTCATCTGTTTAGCTCATTCTTTTTCGTGTTTATGAAGGTCTAATACTCTGGCATTTTTCTTTCATTTCCAATACATTTTTAAAAGTAGGAAACGATGTCATGAAATAATAACAAGTTATTTTCAAAAATAGGGGGGGGGGGGGGGGGGGGGGGGGGGGGGGGGGGGGGGGGGGGGGGGGGGGGGGGGTTAACGTTAATGCTTGTGCGATCGTTCTGCTACATTTGATGGATAACCTAGCTGAACATTTTTAAATATTTTTCTTACAATTAATTGTCTTGCATTCAAAGCTTGCACGGACGTCACTCAATGCGTTC
This sequence comes from Mercenaria mercenaria, assembly GCF_021730395.1. Classification (NCBI taxonomy): domain Eukaryota; kingdom Metazoa; phylum Mollusca; class Bivalvia; order Venerida; family Veneridae; genus Mercenaria; species Mercenaria mercenaria. The sequence continues at coordinate 6,213 of NW_026461597.1, read as the reverse complement.
ATGGTACTTGCTCATCAGGAACATGTACGTGCGATTCAGGCTATTCGGGAGATCACTGTGATCAATGTAAGTTGTTATTTGTTTTAAACGATTTATTTGTTAAACTATAATAAGTTTCAAACGTTTTTTTTCTGGTTCAGCAATATTTTCTAGTTCCAAAACTACTGTATTTGCATTCATTTTTTTATGTTTCCAAAATGGGGAACGGTAGCTATAACAAATGTTTAAGTAAGATTTGGAGCATAACTTTGATTCAAAAAGACATCAGAACAAAAGGTGTTTTTCGGTACGTTTAGCTTTTGGTTTGCTGATTTTAAGCATGTATGGACGATACAGACTGCGTTCATGGAACGTGCTCCTCAGGAACATGCACTTGTGACACAGGCTATTTCGGGGATCATGTAACCAGGTAATTAATAGAACATTGCCTGCTTATACCTTGTCGAAAGTCTCCCAGTCATTGCTACAATCAGATATTTTATCGTTAATTATTTCTGTTTGTGTAACTCTTTTAATGATTTTTGTATCGTAGTTAAAGTATTTGCATCATTGAATATGGGGTAGTCACAAACGTTGATGGTGTTTCGACATGCTACGAATATACTTGTGAAATATAGGTCAGTTGATTCTTCATATAGTACCTGTATATCATGGCACCCTGTTTCCTTTCGCAGCTGTTCTGAGAACTGACTGCGTTCAAGAACTTGCTCTTCAGGGAATGTACCTGCGACGCAGGATATTCTGGCGATCATTGTGACCAAGGTATTGTTAATGTTTTTCATCCAACGTGTTAGATGAACCGAATAGAATACTTGTAAGTGAAAACATTACTCGTTTCCTACAATGTTCTATTCTGTAGCAATATAAGAAATGTTGAATCTTTTACTTTTTCGATAGAATATAATAACGATGTCTACCTAAGAAGTACGTTTTTATCTATTATTATAGATTCCGATATATATTTATGTATACGTAATACATTTGTTTGCATCTACAGCATGCACGGACGACACTGAATGCATTCACGGCACTTGTTCATCAGGGACATGTACTTGCGATACAGGCTATTCGGGAGATCACTGTGATCTGGTAAGTGTGTCGTTTTTCAGCTGTATCTGTAATTGAGAGTTCTTCTTTCATCTGTTTAGTATTCTTTTTCGGTTTATGAATGTCTATACTTGGCATTTTTCTTCATTTCCAATACATTTTTAAAGTAGAAACGATGTCATGAAATAATAACATTATTTTCAAAAATAAATTAGTATCAAGATACGTTTCAAAAAAATATCAAGTTGTTAAAATCTTGCAATTTGTTTCCCATCTTGTCATAATGGAAAAAATATTAAATATATAATGAGAATGTAAGTGTTTGCATAAATATATAAAATCAAACTTATTTCCGAAATTAACTTTGGAAAAAAAACCAGTAACTGAGTCGTCTTATAATATTACTACTTGTATTTTGTTTATTTCTGAAGCATTGCGGAAGATGCAGCTGCGTTCATGGAACTTGCTCTTCGGGAACATGTACCTGTGATACCGGCTATTCTGGAGATCATTGTACAAGGTATTGCCAATGTATTTTGTTTCGAAACTCTTGGAAAAAGCTACAGATAAATCAATGGCTGTAATTTTAACCGTTAGAAGTTGATGTGGTCTCAATGTGTTAATAAAGAATTTCTATTTGTATTCATACTTTAAATCAGAGATTAACGTTAAATGCTTGTGCGATCGTTCTGCTACATTTGATGGATAAACCTCAGCTGAAATTTTTTAAATATTTTTCTTTACAATTAATTGTCTTGCATCAAAGCTTGTACGGACGACACCAATCGTTCATGGTCTTGTCATCAGGAACTGTACGTGCGATTCAGGCTATTCGGGAGATCACTGTGACAATTAAGTTGTTATTTGTTTTAACGATTTATTTTTAAACTATAATAAGTTTCAAACCGTTTTTTTTTCTGGTTCAGCAATATTTTCTAGTTCCAAAACTACTGTATTTGCATTCATTTTTTTATGTTTCCAAAATGGGGAACAGTAGCTATAACAAATGTTTAAGTAAGATTTGGAGCATAACTTTGATTCAAAAAGAATCAGAACAAAAGGTTTTTTCGTACGTTTAGCTTTTGTTTTGCTGATTTTAAAGCATGTAGGACGATACAGACTGCTTCATGGAACGTGCTCCTCAGGAACATGCACTTGTGACACAGGCTATTTCGGGATCACTGTAACCAAGGTATTAATAGAACATGTGGCCTGCTTATACCTTGTCGAAGTCTCCCAGTCATTGCTACAATCAGATATTTTATCGTTAATTATTTCTGTTTGTGTAACTCTTTTAATGATTTTTGTATCGTAGTTAAAGTATTTGCATCATTGAATATGGGGTAGTCACAAACAGTTGATGGTGTTTGTACTGCTCGAATATACTTGTGAAATATAGGTCAGTTGATTCTTCATATAGTACTGTATAATCATGGCACCCGTTTCCTTTCGCAGCATGTTCTGAAGACACTGACTGCGTTCAAGAACTTGCTTTCAGGGAATGTACCTGCGACGCAGGATATTCTGGCGATCATTGTGACCAGGTTTGTTAAATGTTGTTTCATGCCAACGTGTTAGATGAAACCGAATAAATACTTTGTAGTGAAAACATTACTCGTTTCCATACAATGTTTATCTGTAAATAAAGAATGTTACTTTTCGATGAATATAATACGATTCACAGAGTACTGTTTTATATATATAAATCCGTATAATTTTTATACGTAATCTTTGTTTGCATCTCACATCCGACGCATGATGCATCACGGCATTGTCATAGGGACATACTGCGATACGCTATCGGGGATCACTTGCGGTATTGTGTTTTTTTTCAGCTGACTGTAATTGAGAGTCTCTCTCTGTTAGCATTCTTTTCGTTTTAGAGTCTAATCCTGGCATTTCTTTCATTCCAATACTTTTTAAAAGTAGGAAACGATGTATAAATATAACAGTTATTTCAAAAATAATGATCAAGATACGTTCAAAAAATACAATGTTAAAACTGCAATTTGTTCCCATCTTTGTCATAATGAAAAAAAATAACATAAAATGGAAAGTAAAGGTTTGCAAAAATTAAATCAAACTATTCGAAATTAACTTTGGAAAAACAGTAACGAGTCGCTTATAATATACTACATATTTGTTTTCTGAGATGTGCGGAAGCAGACTCTTCATGAACTTGTCTGGAACATGTCCTGTGATACGCTATTCGGAGATCTTGTGACCAGTATTGCCAGTTTTTGTTCGAAAACTCTGATAAAGACAATAAATCAAGGCTGTAATTTAACCTTAGAGTGATGAGCTCATGTTAATAAAGAAATTTATTTGTATTCATATTAATCAGAATTAACGTTAAATGTTAGGCGATGTTCGCTAATTTGATGGATAAACCTAGCGAACATTTTAATATTTTTTTTACAATTAATTGTCTTCTTAAGCTTGTACGACGACCCAATCGTTCGGTACTTGCTATCAGGACTGACGTGCATCAGCTTTCGGGAGTCACTGGATCAAAGTTATTGTTTTAACGATTTTTTTTAATAATAGTTTCAACCGTTTTTTTCTTTCGCATTTTAGTTCCAAATACGATTTGCATTATTTTTTATGTTCCAAAATGGGGACGTCCTATAACAAAGTAAGTAAATTTGGAGCTAACTTTGATTCAAAAAAATCAGACAAGGTTTTTTGTACGTTTAGTTTTGTTTGTATTTTAACATGGAACAGTGTTCGAACGTGCTCAGGACATGCACTTGTGACACAGCTATTTGGATCACTGTAACAGGAATAAATAGAAATGTGGCTGCTTTACTGTGAAGCTCCAGTTTGCACATCAGATATTTATCGTTAATTATTTCTGTTGTAACTCTTTATGATTTGTATCGTAGTAAAGTTTTGCATCATGAATATGGTAGTCACAAACAGTTGATGTGTTTCGTACATGCTACGAATTCTTGAAATAGTCGTGTTCTCATATAGTACTGTATACATGCACCGTTCTTCGCACAGTTTGAGACACTGACTGCGTTCAAGGACGCTCTTCAGGAACATGTCGCGCGCAGATATCTGGCGACATTGTCCAGGATTGTTAATGTGTTTCATGCCACGGTAGATAAACCGATAAATACTTTGTAGTGAAAACTTTGTTCCTTCTGTGCATATAAGAAATGTGATACTTATTTTCGATGGTTAATAACGATGTCTACTAAGAATACTGTTTTATCTATTATTAAAGTTTCCGTATATATTATATCGTAATACATTGTTTGCTCACAGCAGCACGACGACACTGATGCATTCACGGACTTGTTCATAGGGACATGTACTCATACAGCTATTCGGAGACCGTGACTTTAAGTGTGATCGTTTTTCAGCTTCTGTTAATTGGAGTCTCTTCTCTGTTTAGCATTTTTTTGTTTTATGAGGCTAACTCGGCATTTTTCTTCATTCCAATACATTTTTAAAGTAGGAACGATGTCATGAAATAAAACAAGTTTTTTCAAAATAAATTGTATCAGATCTTCAAAAAAATCGTTGTTAAAATCTTGCATTTGTTCCCTCTTTGTCATAATGGAAAAAATATAACATAATAATGAGAAGTAAAGTGTTTGCAATAATATATAAAACAACTTATTCGAAATACTTGGAAAAAAAACCTACGAGTCGTCTTATAATATTACTATTATGATTGTTTATTCTGAGCATGTGGAAATGCAGACTGCGTTCAGGAACTTGCTCTTCGGGACTTCCTGATACCGGCATTCTGAGACATTGTGACCAGGTATTGCAATGTATTTTTTTGAAAACCTTGATAAAAAGCTACTAAATCATGCTGTAATTAACCTTAGAAGTTGATGTGAGTCTCATGTGTTAAAAATTCTTTGTTCAACTTTAATCAAATTAGTAAATCTAGTCGATCGTCTGTACTTTGATGGATAAACCAGCGAACATTTTTTAATATTTTCTTACAATTAATGTCTTGCATTAAAGCTTGTACGGACGACACCAATGCGTTCAGGTACTGTCTAGAACATGTACGGCGATCGGCTTCGGGAGATCACTGTGATCATGTAAGTTGTATTGTTTTAACGTTTATTGTTAACTTAAGTTTCAACCGTTTTTTTTCTGTTCAGAAAATTTTCTAGTTCCAAAACTACTGTATTTGCATTCATTTTTTTATGTTTCCAAAATGGGGAACAGTACCTATAACAAATGTTTAAGTAAGATTTGGAGCATAACTTTGATTCAAAAAGACATCAGAACAAAAGGTGTTTTTCGGTACGTTTAGCTTTTGTTTTGCTGATTTTAAAGCATGTATGGAAGATACAGACTGCTTTCATGGAACGTGCTCCTCAGGAACATGCACTTGTGACACAGGCTATTTCGGGGATCACTGTAACCAAGGTAACTTAAATAGAACATTTGGCTTGCTTATACCTTGTCGAAAGTCTCCCAGTCATTGCTACAATCAGATATTTTATCGTTAATTATTTCTGTTTGTGTAACTCTTTTAATGATTTTTGTATCGTAGTTAAAGTATTTGCATCATTGAATATGGGGTAGTCACAAACAGTTGATGGTGTTTCGTACATGCTACGAATATACTTGTGAAATATAGGTCAGTTGATTCTTCATATAGTACCTGTATAATCATGGCACCCTGTTTCCTTTCGCAGCATGTTCTGAAGACACTGACTGCGTTCAAGGAACTTGCTCTTCAGGGACATGTACCTGCGACGCAGGATATTCTGGAGATCATTGTGACCAAGGTATTGTTAAATGTTATTTCATGCCAACGTGTTAGATGAAACCGAATAGAATACTTTGTAAGTGAAAACATTACTCGTTTCATACAATGTTCTATACTGTAGCAATATAAAGAAATGTTGAATACTTTTACTTTTTCGATAGAATATAATAACGATGTCTACTAAGGATACTGTTTTATCTATTATTATAAGATTCCGTATATATTTATGTATACGTAATACATTTGTTTGCATCTACAGCATGCACGGACGACACTGAATGCGTTCACGGCACTTGTTCATCAGGGACATGTACTTGCGATACAGGCTATTCGGGAGATCACTGTGATCTGTGTAAGTTGTGATCTGTTTTTCAGCCTGTATCTGTTAATTGAGAGTTCTTCTTTCATCTGTTTAGCTG
>NW_026461596.1:0-52016 GCF_021730395.1 Mercenaria mercenaria | reverse complement strand
ATTTAACATGGTTGTTACACTATCATAATATGGATATTGACCCTTTACCCACCTGGCAGCTCTTCTTTGCACCATTTCTATTTTATGTATGTTTCTTTGTGTGTGGTGACCATACCGTAGAGGCGTACTCTAGTTGTGGCCTAACTAGAGTCTTGTAGGAGGTTTCTTTAATATTTTGGTTATTGACTGGGAGGTTTCTGCGTAAGAAACCCAGTGATTTGTTTGCATTGTTTGTGATTCTATCTACATGTGTGTTCCAAGAGAGATCATTTGCTATATCTACCCCTAGATACTTTGCACTGGAGACCATTTCCAGGATTTGACCGTGTAAAATGTAGTTATGTGTAAATTTCTTTCTGTTTTTTTGTTATGTTCATGACCTGACATTTGCTGGGATTGAACTCCATCTCCCAGACATGCTCCCAAGTTTCAAGTTTCTGGAGGTCCTGCTGTAGTGTGACGCAGTCTTGTTCTTTAGAGATTGTGAGGTAAACTGCGGTGTCATCTGCAAATAACCTGACTTGTGATTGTAAGGACTGAGGTAGATCATTTATGTATAATAGGAATAAGAGAGGGCCAAGGACTGAGCCTTGAGGGACACCTGATGTGACAGGTACTTCGTCGGATTTCATTCCATCCACGAGTACTGACTGCGTTCTGCCAATCAGGAAGGACCTTATCCATGTGATAACCTGTTTGTTAACGCCGCACTCTTGTAGTTTATATAGTAACTTTAGGTGACTGACCTTGTCAAATGCTTTACTGAAATCAAGTAAAATGAGATCTGTTTGTTTACCTTGACTTAAATTTTATGCTAGGTCATCAATTAGTTGTATTAATTGTGTTTCACATGACCTTTTTTCTCTGAATCCATGTTGCAGATCATACAAGATGTCATTCTTGTTAAAGTGGATTGAGAGATTTGATGCTATGATGTGTTCCAGTGATTTACATAGAATGCATGTTAGTGAGATAGGTCTGTAGTTGGCAGGGTCACTTTTCAGTCCTTTCTTGTACAGTGGGGTCACGTTCGCTGTCGTCCAGTCCTTCGGTAAAGTTTCAGTGTCAAGGGATTTTTGGAAAAGGAGTTGTATCAGTGGCGCTAATTCAGAATGCAGTTTATTTAAGACAAGTGGTTTGATATTATCAGGACCTGCAGCCTTGTGGAGATTTAAATTACACAGGAGCTTTTTGACATCATTTACAGTTATCGTTACTGCATATCAAAGCGGCGACACTGAAATTCTATATCGCCAAGAATTTGGATTCGCCTTCCATCAGAAAGTGTTCAAATGTTACCATAGTTACGCTTGATTTTATTGAGCACTATGTACAGTATGATAAACACAAATGTAAAATATACTTCAGTGCGGTGTATATAAATACCGAAAGACACCGAAAAATAGAAAGACACCGAAAGATACCGAAAGACACCAAAAACCACTATTAAAAATATAAAAAAAAAGACTTAAATAAGATGTATTAGTCATAAACTATGGTGTTAAGTATATTTAAATTACATTTGATGACAATATAGATTGTGCAAAAAAAATTTAAAAGATCATAAAAGTGTCTTTCGGTAATGCGCTATGTAGCTCGATACCGAAAGACACCGTGAATCACTTTAAATTCATGTGAAAAGATTGAAATTAGACGTTTTATACACAGACTATGGTGTTATAAAATATTAAAATTATATCTTATGATGAAATAGAGTGTACAATTAAGATTTTATTGATCAGAAAAGTGTCTTTCGGTAATGCGCTTTGTAGCTTATATATCACCGATAGACACCGGGAATCACATTAAATTCATATGAACAGATTGAAATTAGATGTTTTACTTCAGTGTCTATCTTACATAATTTCGCGCATTTGAAAGATTTTTAATACAAGCGCCCAAATGTAATTACAATCAAATTGACTAACAGTGGTGACTTCCCTTTAATAATTTTACACCATTTGCTGTCAACGAAGGTGTTGTCATCAGTTGTTGAAAATATGAAATATTCGTGTTGGTTTTACTAGTTCTACGGTAGGTACTGTACCTCAATTTAATTTTTCAATGTATTTATTCCATTTTTCATGATGCTAAGCCTCCTAATAGTAATACCAGTGCTAACGGGGGCGTAGATATTACTCTAAAGTGTCAAGGGAAGCTGTTTACAGAACTTCACCCAGTAGAGCACACACAATAATTAACAGATCATATATAAATCAGTATATCGCCTGCAAATTTATATATCTACACATCTTTTAATCAATATTTCGGTAAGTAAAATTGTTTACAGGGCTCCAGATAAGATGTGTATTAGCGTAAATTACGCTTTGAAATAATGCATATACACATGTCTGATAATTTCTAAGCATATAAAAACGTAGATCTATATGAAATAACAGAAACCAAAGAAGTATATAATACACAGAATGGCAACTGGCTGTAATCTCGCGTGATGTTTTTAGCCCGTTTTTAGCCAACACTTTGTTCCCTTCAGGCATGTACATAGTTCACCATTGTGCGACGATGTTCCAGAGGGGCCATGCACAGTACCCGGAAGACGAAGACGATCTCGTGTCAGAGCGCGAATCGGCGTTATCTTAGTAAAAACAAACATCGGCGAGCATGGAGTTACAAGTTGTACCTTTAAAACTACAGTTAAAATACATGTTAGCTTCTAAACAACATTAGTTTAATGTGAAATAAATAGTCTTAAGATACAAAGTACCGGTACACGTTTCTTACTATCAAAAGAAGCGTGGACATACGGTGATAATTAATTTATCGATGAAATTGCTTTCGCATACACAATGGCGCGGGGAGAACGCGTCACTTCCGGTAAACGAGATCTCATTCAGTAGTCACGGGAAGTTGGCGAGATTTGCTCTATATGCCTTTCAAGTTGCCGATCTATTTATTTTTATAGCTCTTTGCAGAAACGCACGCAATGACTTTTTATTGGCGTAAACAAAATCTGAACCGTCCGGATGCTTTATGTAACATGAGCACAGTCAGCATTAATTCTCCCACATTGAACATACACACGCATTGAATGGTACTCTATAAACCTAGGTTAAACTATTTATTACACTCAATGTCTGTGTATATCAAATAGTTGGGATTTAATATTGATGGTACGGTAGTGTATTTTAAAGCAGTGTCGATTTAAAATATCAACTTCCGGTGCGGAACAAACACAAGCATTCTTTAAATCAACAAAACTGATCCCCAAAACATAGCTAAAGGTATATTGAATACTCTATTTTATTCGGTAGCGATTGTGAAGCCAAAGCAAGCCAAGGCAAAAAAGAAGCAAATTAACTTAAATGATGAATTGAAACTAAACTGCAAACAAATGCATGGGTGTTACACCCAATAAATATGTTATAAAACTGATTTCTGTTTTTTTCACATTTATAAATTTTCAAGAGTAAAATTACTTGTAGTCAATTTCAGATTTTACCATTTTACTCATTCACAAAAAAATATGTTGAGTAAATACTCATTGGCCAAAAAAATTATCTGGAGCACTGGTTTAGAAGTCAATCACAGTCAAATCAACACCTTTAAACGCGCATCTGGGGTTTATTTTTGATTACACCAGCACATAAATTTGTGAAGTTTCAACTTCAAACGCTGCGAATTTTGCCTTTGGGGACAATGTCATGTTTTCAAAGAACTATACAAGTGACGTATTTTAGGGTTATAATATACCCCAAAAATAAGTCGACAATTCGTTTCTCTGCCTTTCTTTCAATTCATCGGAAGCATTTTGATGTTGACCGGTACTTTTCCATCATTTATTTTAACAAGCTGCTGATGAAATTGAATGACCATGTTGTAAACCAGTCAATCGTGACCTTCACCTCGGAAAAGAAAGGAGAAGAATTTCAACATTATTAGTTGAATTTATAAGTTATATTTTGACATATTTATAGCATTTGAATCTGTTAAACATGCGTATGTGGTTGAATACAGATATGCTAATGCACTTTATTTTACAAACACATCATGGGGATATTGCCCATATCTTTTCCGCAGCCTTAACGTAATAAAACATATTAGCGTCTGATGACCCTTTCACGCTTCCATAGAATCAACATTTATTAAACAAAATTAATTTTGAAAATATTTCTGAAATGTCTTGGTCTGCAGTTCCCAAATATGGTTATATCTTACATCCAAGGCATATACTGACACTCTCAGACAACTTCAAAAACAACCTTTTGAGCGATTTGATGAAGATCCAAAATTATCAGTGTACCCTTGGTCCGTGACGGACCCATTTGGGATTTGTGGTTATTTGAGCTGAAATATCTTTTTGTAGAGGAAAAGCTGACATGCCGTACTAAAGCCCAGGTCAAAAACATATATATGCCTAGCGAGATTGCATAAATATGTGCTGGCCGTCCTAAGGTTATGAAAAAAATATCTCAATATTTCCTAGGATCACATCAAATTGGACTAGCCCGGATCTCTACTCTAGACCGAGTCGGTATTGTATGTCATGGTATAGGACTTGAATATTAAAACTGGGAGAAAGTATGTAGACGGCCGTGTAGCTCAGTCAGTAGAGCATCAGAACAGTATTACGAGGCCCCCGGGTTTGAGTCCCGGTCTGGCTGCACATTTTCTCACCTTTTGACATTTGGCGTCCAGCTTTGGACGGTGATGGTATTACACTAGCTAGTCTCCTATGCCTGTAATTGCTTATATATACTACCTGCTGAAAAAAATTCAAGGACAAATTTCAAAATGGTGGGAAAATATGTCACGGTATAGGACTTGAATATTAAAAAGGGGAGAAAGTGTGTAGGCGGTTGGGTAGCTCAGTTGGTAGAGAATCTGAAGGGTATTCCGAGGCTCTGGGTTCGAACCCCGGTCTGACTGCACTTATTTCTTACCCTGTGACGTGTATTAATAACCAGTGTTTAAAGTAATTGCTGTACTAGTAATAATTATGACTAGTTGTCTCAGTGAAAAGGAATGAAAAATTCTGTTTTAAAGCCTTACTTGATTACAGGCTGATAGATAAAATCTATAACTCAGTGTAAAATTTAAACTGTTTTGTGATGCTATTTTCAAGCTCTTTCATTTACAATATATAACTTCAACATGGAAATACTTCTTTAAAATGGTCTGGGGTTGCTAGTGTAAGTTCTGTAACTACCATTTATTGTCATGAGTACAGTAGATTTGTTTTGACTGGATATTAACATTTTGGTATTTACTTAAAAGCTTGTTATGAGCTTAGTAGGTTAAATGTATATTTGATGCATTTTTGTTGTTTTAAGCTCACCTGTCACATAGTGACAAGGTGAGCTTTTGTGATCACGCAGCGTCCGTCGTGCGTGCGTGCGTGCGTCCGTAAACTTTTGCTTGTGACCACTCTAGAGGTCACATTTTTTGTGGGATCTTTATGAAAGTTGGTCAGAATGTTTATCTTGATGATATCTAGGTCAAGTTCGAAACTGGGTCACGTACCTTCAAAAACTAGGTCAGCAGGTCTAAAAATAGAAAAACCTTGTGACCTCTCTAGAGGCCATATATTTCAAAAGATCTTCATGAAAATTGGTCAGAACGTTCACCTTGATGATATCTAGGTCAAGTTCGAAACTGATTTACATACCTTCAAAAACTAGTTCAGCAGGTCTAAAAATAGAAAAACATTGTGACCTCTCTAGAGGCCATATATTTCACAAGATCTTCATGAAAATTGGTCAGAACGTTCACCTTGATGATATCTAGGTCAAGTTCGAAACTAGGTCACGTGCCGTCAAAAACTAGGTCAGTAGGTCAAATAATAGTAAAACCTTGTGACCTCTCTAAAGGCCATATTTTTCATGGGATCTGTATGAAAGTTAGTCTGAATGTTCATCTTGATGATATCTAGGTCGAGTTCTAAACTGGGTCACGTGCGGTCAAAAACTAGGTCAGTAGGTTTAAAAATAGAAAAACATTGTGACCTCTCTAGAGGCCATATATTTCATGGGATCTGTATGAATTCTGGTCTGAATGTTCATCTTGATGATATTTAGATCATGTTCGAAAATGGGTCACGTGCCGTCAAAAACTAGGTCAGGAGGTAAAATAATAGAAAAACCTTGTGACCTCTCTAAAGGCCACATTTTTCATGGGATCTGTATGAATGTGTGTCAGAATGTTCATCTTGATGATATCTAGGTAAAATTCGAAACAGGGTCATGTGCGGTCAAAAACTAGGTCAGTAGGTCTAAAAATAGAAAAACCTTGTGACCTCTCTAGAGGCCATATATTTCACAAGATCTTCATGAAAATTAGTCAGAATGTTCATCTTGATGATATCTAGGTTAAGTTTGAAAGTAGGTCACGTGCCTTTAAAAAACTAGGTCAGTAGGTCAAATAATGAAAAAAACGTTGTGACCTCTCTAGAGGCCATATTTTTCATGGGATCTGTATAAAAGTTGGTCTAAATGTTTATCTTGATGATATATAGGTCAGATTTGAAACTGAGTCAACAACGATCTAAAACTAGGTCAGTAGGTCTTGAAATAGAAAAACCTTGTGACCTCTCTAGAGGCCATACCCTTGAATGGATCTTCATGAAAATTGGTCAGAATGTTCACCCTGATGACATCTAGAGCAAGTTTGAAACTGGGTCACATGCCATAAAAAACTAGGTCAGTAGGTCAAATAATAAAAAAAACTTGTGACCTCTCTAGAGGCCACACTTTTCATGGGATCTGTATGAAAGTTGATCTGAATGTTCATCTTGATGATATCTAGGTCATGTTTGAAACTAGGTCAACTGCGGTCAAAAACTAGGTCATAGGTCTAAAATTATTAAAATCTTTTGACCTCTCTAGAGGCCATATTTTTCAATGGATCTTCATGAAAATTGACCTGAATGTTCACCTTGATGATATCTAGGTCAGTTTCGAAACTAGGTCACGTACGGTTAAAAACTAGGCCAGTAGGTATAAAAATAGAAAAACCTTGTGACCTCTCTAGAGGCCATATTTTTCATGAGATCTTCACGAAAATTAGTGAGAATGTTCACCTTGATGATATCTAGGTAAAGTTGAAAACAGGGTCACTTACCTTCGAATACTAGGTCAATAGGTCAAATAATAGAAAAACCTTTTGACCTCTCTAGAGACCATATTTTTCAATGGATCTTCATAAAAGTTGGTCAGAATTTGTATCTTGATAATATCTAGGTCAAGTTCAAAAACTGGGTCACATGAGCGCAAAAACTAGATCACTATGTCAAATAATAGAAAAAAACGACGTCATACTCAAAACTGGGTCATGTGGGAAGAGGTGAGCGATTCAGGACCATCATGGTCCTCTTGTTTTTTGTTACAGATGTGTGTGCAATTCCACATCTGAGCACTGGAAGGCCTGGCAGCAAAATAAAGATATATTCAAATGGATCTTATGCTGTGTCTCACATCTGACATCATTCTAGAGTGACGGATAGACTCAATGTTTGTAAGTAGTCCAACTGAGCGGGGTTCGACCTGGCACCTGGAATTTTCAGAAACGCATTATTCATTGTTACAACTAAGGTGTACTTAGGGTCAGCCGTGTAGTTTTAATGGAATTAGTTAAAGAACCAGTGTATTCGCAAAGGCTGCTAATATACTAATAGATTCATCTCTAAAACGTTTGTCCAATGCCTTTAATATTTGTTGTACAAGAGATTATTATCCCCTGTGGGTCGTGCTTTTTGAACGTATATAGCGCCTTTGCTGAATATACATGAAGGGCCTCATATACGTATTATAATACATAATCAACCATCTGGCAAGGGTTACGTCATACTTGTTACTATTGCTTATCATGTTTATATCTTACTGTAACTTCACATAAACATTGTCCAGCATACAAGCACTGTAAAGAATGTGCAGGGGCAGGGACCATTATACATATATTTAGGTTATTTTTAAGGCTAAAGTTATTCGACAATCTTTGTTTTTCTGTCATATCTTTGTTACTATTGCTTATATATTACTGTAACTTCACATAATCATTGTCCAGCTTACAAGCAAAATATGTGCAGGTGTTGGGCCCATTATACATAAGGCCAAGGTCACCAAGGTGTTATACTTAGGTTATTTTTAAGGTTAAATATTTTGAAAGCCTTTGTTTTTCTGTCATATCTTTGTTACTGTTACTTATATCTTACTGTAACTTCACATAACATATAACATAGCACACAGCATACAAACAGCTGCGCCCTTATACCCAAAGTCAAGGTCACCAAGGTGTTATACTTAGATTATTCTTAAGGTTAAAGGTTTTCGGCAACTTTTGTATTTTCTGTCATATCTTTGTTACTGTTACTTATATCTTACTGTAATTTCACATTAACATTGTCCAGCATACAAACAAAGACTGTGCAGGGGCTGGTCCCATTATACCCAAGGTCAAGGTCAAAAAGTTGTTATACATGGAATTATTTTCATGTTATTTTTTTTTCAAAAGCTTCGTTTATAGACATATCTTTAGTTGCTTGAAATTAAAAATATTTCTTTTTTATTATCATCTGCATGTGAGTAGTAAAGGGTGGTAATATGGTACCGGTACCTCGGGTGGATGATCCTAGGAAAAAATCTTGGCACCGGTACCATATCACCATTTAAGGTACCTCGGGTGGATGATCCTAGGAAAAATCTTGGCACCGGTGCCATATCACCAAGCTGCTTGTTGCTAGGTGCCATATCACCATCCCGCTTGTTGCTAGGGACCATATCACCATCCAGGGTGCCATATTACCATCCAGGGTGCCAGATCACCACCCAGGGTGCCAGATCACCATTTAAGGTGCCATATTGCCATCCCCGTCCGTTGCTAGGTGCCATATTACCATTTAGGTTCTATAAAAATTTACCAGTAGACAATAAGAGAAAAGGTACTTTCTTTTCGTAAAATGGAGTGGCCCTGAAAAGGGCCGTTGTGTTTTTGAGTAGTATCTCTCCTCAGTGGTGCTATCAGCAGGGGTCCTTTGGACATAAGGGTGAACCCTGACCACCCTAACGTAGCGCCGACCCATGTATCTCTCCTCCATTCTCTGTCTTTCTGCCCGTCTCCACTGCTCTCTATCTCTTAAGGATCGGATGATCCTTAGCGCCTTATTCGTTCTTCTTTGGGTGTCCCTCCACCTCTCTTCTTCCCTCCTAAGCGTATTGAGGATACTGTTCTGAAGAACAGCAGCTCTGGCTTCAAGTTGTTGCAGCTCCTCAATTTGCTCGGCAATGGACTCCATTGTGAACGAATGATGGAATGTAGGACAATGTACTTGCTTATATAGGGATCGCGCGGATCGGATAGAGAATCAATATATTAGCCAATGAGATTTGATCTTACATGGAGGACCAACATCTTCCTGGTTAAGTTGAAAAAGACCAGGACTACTGGTCTTTTTGAAGTATAGGGTTATGGCACCTTTACTACTACCCCTAGATAGCAAGATAGGGAAAAATAACAAAGAATATTTTGTGTACACATTTTTTTTTGAACAAGTAACTGTATTAACAAAGAACATTAAGGGTACAAATAATCATGGTCTAACACATACAATTTAAACAAAGCTAAAGCAAGTTTATCAGATTGATCTGCTGTACAACACTGACAATGTTCAGGTTTAGCTAGTGATCTAGCTTTTGCATACAAGTGGCCATAGAATTGTTTGAACCAAGTTCCTACATCTTTGTCATTGAGATGCCAATATCTTGGCTCTAAACGAAATTTGATAGTCAATATAGTCTCTAAATCATATCCTCTGGCTAAAGCGTCAAAAGCAAATATGCAGTAAACACCACACATGGCACTACTTCCACTTTGAAGTCGTATGTTGTTCCTAGTCCAGCTTCGGGTATTGTTGTCCAAGAAGGGTCGAATAGCTTCCTCTAAGGGTGGTAATCCATAAGAGTAAAAGTAGATGGCTGTATTTTCTATGAAGTAAATAGCCACCCAATGTTCTCCAGGTTTATCTGAGTCATGTGTGTTCACTATGTAAGCTTTCACATGACAGGGTTTCTGCTTCGGTAGACGATCCTTAGGACACACCTCTCCATTGAGTGTTCTCAATAAAAACGATTTATCCAAGATGTATTGAAGTTCACGGGTATTCATGATTCCAGGCGTCTTTCACTCGATCTGCCCATATACTCATCCAGCTTTCCCGTGGATCTGATAGATGACGGGCTAACTTGTCCCTTATATCTACCCACATATGCAGGGCTTGTACTTTCTCACTGCCATGCACGTCCATGAGCTCCAGTTTAGGATACCACTTTTCCATGACATTGTAGAGATTCAGTTGATTGAGAGCTTTTTCAATGTACAACTCCAACCACTCGTCCGTAGATGTAAACAAACACAGTTAATGCTGTAACTGACTGGGATGATCCGCAATACATCCATAACAGTTCTTATGCACTTCATCGAAGATGAGTGTTTGAAGTTCTTCCACAACACATTCGTTTAAGGTATCTCGCATATTCTTCAGTTTTCTTTTAAATATCGGTTCGTGGTATTTCACTTTCTCAGCATCTTCTCTAAGTTGTCTGGCATAGGCATGACCATCCATGTTTAATAATCTGTGACGACTTTTCTCAATCCGTTGATTTCAATTTGATTGTCAAATTCTGCGTACACTGTCACGTTCACGACGCTAGGAAGTTGTTGTGCAAACTGAAGATCTATCCTCAAATTCCCCGTTTTTATAGGGTGAAGTTGACCTTCCTCGCAACCTTGATCTGCGGTGAGATAAAATCCCCAGAGAGTGTAGCCACTTTTATATTCTGTCATAGTCAATCCAATCGACCTGTTGAGTCCGAGAGCTCCTGTTGCCTGGTAGAGTGACATGTAGGATCGCATACATTCTCCATTTTCAAAATTTGGTTGGAAGGCTTTGTTGCGAATGGTTTTCCCGTCGATACTGACTTCTAGTTTAGACAAATGGAAATGTCTGAAATCAAACGGGTTGGTGGCGGGGTCTCCATTCATATCTGCATTTCTCACCATACCAATGATGAGTCGTTTTGGAAGTTGTCCAAGAAACAAGTGATCATCAATTTTAGATCTCTGTCCATCGGGGATCGTGAATGTTTTCACTACAACGCGTCGTATTGGGATCTTCATGTTATGCTGGCTAATGGCCTGATTCAAATCGTTGGCCACCACAGGAAGTAATTCAACCGTTCTCACGTTGAATCCCGCTTGCTGGATATCAACTTTTCCTTCGGCTGTGCCCATGAGACAGAAGTTGGGTGAGGCTCTGTTCAACTTGAGGCGTATTTTAATTCCATTGGGGAGGTATTTCTCTTGTAGGAATAAATCCAGATGTAATCTTCCAATGAGTTCACATGATTTGCTTTCGGCAATACGAGTTCTGCGAACTTTCCATCCACTATTAGCTCCAGCTCGTGTGTTAGCCTGCATATGACCGGATGTATCTTTATCCCAGAGTTCAAACGCCCGCAGTTGTGTGTTTTTACATTCTTTGTTGTAGGACAGGAGATTTTCAATGTAGGCTCTGTACGGATAGGTGTGTGTGTTGCTCGAAATTAGTTTATTGTTCAAATACAGATCAATGCTACTGAACGTACTGTGGAAAAAGTTATTGACCACAGAAGTTTCAGTGCCAGCCTCCAGGTCTGTTCCATCAGCCTTAGTCACTTTGAATTTGATGTACAAATAGGACTGATTCAAATCTGTCCATTTTTCCGTTTGTGGAGGAATAATAAATTCGATGGGCGCTGAATTATTCAGAGCCGAAATCGGGTAATGTTTCGTCCATTGTCCATCTTGCATGGCTGACATGGTTGGAGGTACAGCAGAAACATGAAGTTCTGTTTTGCTACACTCGCAAGAACCGTGTTGCATCATATTTTTCAGTCGAAAATATCAAGAGGTCTAGATTTTCTTTGTGAACGTTTTTTTCCACGACCACGTTGTTGTGGTATCACCACCACCCTTCTTCCACGATGTCGGAAGGAGTACTGACGACGAGGTCTTGGTTTTGAACCTTTTATAGTTTTGATCAAAGATTCTCCCAAGGATAAAGCTGTTGCTTTTCCAACAGACTTCAGCGCCCTCGCTCCAGGAGACTTTAACACCTGTTTTGGATTTCTTCCTAACATGATATCCTTGACTGCACCCAGGCCTTCATGTTTGAGGACCCTAATTGCTGATCTAACCATAGGTTTCACCAAAGGAGCTGTTGTTTTGATAGCTGATTTAAAGATAGACCCAAGTCCATGACCATATTGGCGAGGAACACCACGATACACGGGATACATTGTGATCATAAGTTTAGTCGTGATTTCTTTCGAAAATGCAACTTCACCATAGACTTGCCACCAACAAACTGAACGGTTTCTCCAGTGTCACCCCTTATATTTATACCTATTTCATCAAAACTGGATTTGGAGATGGGGACATAATGCAAATTGACAAATTCTTCGTGAACATGATTTGAATCTTTCTTGCTCGGTTCAAATGGAACCACACGAAGGATTGGTGCCTCAATATCTCCCAGAAAAGTCAAGTCGGCCAGATCAGAATAAATGAATAAATGATTAGTGCCCTAATTCAAATCCACACCGTAAGGAAAAGGATTTTCGTCCTCTGGATAAACATCTCCCTGATGTTGACTTTCACCCCCCCCCCCCCCCTAGCTTAAGTAATAAACTAGGATGGAAATGTATACCCACATGCTGTGTATCGGTATTGAATTTGATACGTCTCCTTGGTTGGGAATAACCTATATGAAACACTATGGACATTTTATGGAAAATGTCTCCAAGTCCTTTTTGAATAGCATTGTCAATTTCAGTAATGAGATGCTCTGGGGATGCATACACCCCAGATTTGATGCAGCAATGAAAGGTGTACTGATCATTGATTTTCTTACACTTAGCGGAAGGAAATTTACTAAATTCCTTGCCTAGGCATGGGTTGTAACAATTTGAAATTGAGATTCTTCCTCTGTCACATTGACAATTTGAGAAGGAATGATGAGCTCGACCAAAGCCATTTCATAATCATCTTTATAGACATGAATGGGTTTGGGTATTTTTGTCCTGAATTCACTCTGGGTATTGTTAGAAAACATGCACATTGAGCTGTCACTGAGCACCGTT
Source organism: Mercenaria mercenaria (assembly GCF_021730395.1). Taxonomy (NCBI): domain Eukaryota; kingdom Metazoa; phylum Mollusca; class Bivalvia; order Venerida; family Veneridae; genus Mercenaria; species Mercenaria mercenaria. The sequence continues at coordinate 38,886 of NW_026461596.1, read as the reverse complement.
ACGTAAAACGAATTCATCCCTGGTGACCAACAGCTAGATTTTGCAACGTAGGCTGTTTTATGAATTTTAAACCTGGGGTAGGTAAAATGTAACCAAGTGTGCTACTGAACAGAATTAACCAAATCCTATCTTCAGATTTCAGACAGAGTTGAATGATGGAAACCACCAGCACAAAATAAATGGCAAAAATCTGTGACATGTAAGTGAGACGATCTTTTGGCTTACGAGTTTTACAAAGCGTCGTAGTATTGTCTGCCACCTCCACGCTAGCCGAATCTGACTGAGACATCTTGTCAAAATGTAGAGTCTTTTATACCAAATGACTTTCTGGAATCCAACTGTCAAATTTCTTTGGATAACCTTCCCAGTGAACTTTAATTTCTTTGATCTTTTTTCCACCCACTTTCCTTGTGCAACGAGCAAGGACTGATTCAATTTCGTAAATATCTTTGTCTTTTATAGTCTGAATTTCAGGCAAATAAAAGGATCCTTCAATTTCTTCCCCACCCAAATCTTCTAACTGAACAGTTGGTGGCAAAGAACGGCGAATGTGAATGACCTTGAATAATTCTTTGGTCCAGTTTGGGAGATACCCTTTGTCAAACGTTCGCTTTGTTTTGTTGATGCGAACTAAATCACCCACTTTGACTGAGATAGGTTTGGATTTTGTTTTTGATCCATACAAGTGTTGTGATACTTCAGGTTCTGTTTTTTCAGTGACCGATGCTGGTGTTGTTTGAATAGACATTTGCGAATTAATCCGATACCGAATCCGAGATTGTAATCCGATGTTCCTACTGTATTTTAAGGGATAATCTCAAAACATTTATGTGCATCGGAAATATTCACTAAGTATTGGTCTATTTAATTCAATGTTTTGTTTTCTAAAACTACATCAGACCTAACAAAAAATGTTTGTTTCCGGTAACATGCTAAAATAGGGTAGGTAGGTCGGTAATTATTTATGCTTTTGATTTTTTTTATTGAGTTGAACCTTTCGGAAATTATTTTTGTGTCAAAAATGAATAGATATACAGATAATGGTGTTATGCCTTTAGAGCATCAGTAAGTTGATTACTAACATCACTGACCATGTTTAAAGCGTAAAAAGTGCAGTTTTTCAACTTCTTGTAAAAAAAATGAAAAAAATCTTCAAGGCCATAAAACATTTAGGGTCGGGCCAAAAATTCGGGTAGGTCGGGATACCGGAAACATACAACTTTTCTATGCCTCATAATGTTTAGTCATAACTGTTTTATACAACAATGAAATCTAGTTAATACTATTCTGTTAAGTGTTAATAAAAAAACACATAAGACAGAGATTCTGTCTGCGACGCTATGACTTATTTTCTGAGGAAACACAAAGGGCGGACAGTAGAAACCTTCCTTCCTATTTATGGCATGATGTCGTACGTTATCCAATTAGTTCCTTGTAAAGCTTGAACTAAGGGCTGCATATTGTCCAATTACCTTAGTTGTTTTCTGGGGCAAATAAGAGGTGTTTCTTTGTAATTCTTACGGAATTTTACGTCATCAAATAATTAAGATTTAATTTTCTTAAAAGGTTCAGTGGAGAATTTTGCATAACACGAAAACTGACCGCTAGTTACTTGTATAGAATGGTCGAATATTTCAGATTTTCTCAGGCTATTGTGCATAAATTTTCATTGGGTGGCCATCAGATCACTCGCTATGTTAAACATGTCCGTGAGGGGCAAAGAAGGTTTCCATGTAGACGATAACTATTACGGAACTTTTGAGAATCGCCTTTTTCAAGACAACGTAACTGATTTAAATATGATCCCACGGAAATATTTCTTCGGTGAGCCTCTGCCAGATTCATTCATATCATTTGGTAGATTAAAGAATGCGACTGCCAGGGAGCGGAGCAGGGATTCTTCAGACAGCAAGAGCGTAAAATTTTGAGTTCTTCTTTGTCATAAGCAGAACGGCATAAATCTTATACTCTGCATCTACTGTCCAGTTTTCAAACTTATTTGGCAGAAATATGTCTTCCAATTTTTTTACTTGTTTGTGCTATGGAAAATGTGGAGTTGTGGCGATTTTCATGAGTATATATTTTTATACAAGTACGTAAGTTCGAAAGAATTCAGACGGCATTTCATTATCAAATATATAATTTTAAGAAACAAAGGTATGAAAAATAGTACTAAATCTTGTCATACATTTTCCTGCTAGGTACAGATAAATATTAAGAGAATATATATGCGATATGGGAAAATTATTCAGCTATACTACGATTTGCATTTGGCTATTTTCATGCATCATGTACTTCAGATCTCCTGATGTCTATCTATAGTTTAAAACATGTGAATACAGTAAACACTTTTATAAGTTCATTTTTATAACTTATGAGCTCAGCAGATCATACTGTAAACATTTAACAGATCGCACCCATTCTTTCGTCAGAATGGTGCTAACTATATTGGACGATATCTATTGTTGTTAATCAGTTACTTCAAAAATGAATATTTTGGTATGAATGAATTCATAACGTTAAACTAAACCTTCAGACACTGCAAAATATTAATGGAATTCGTACCCTTTACTTTTTTTTAAGTCAAATTTATTCCTTGCAATGGAAGTTTTTGTCTATTTATATGGTAGATAGGTCTAACCAAAATCAACAACATGTTTATTATCATGGCAATAAAAATATTTTCACCATGTATTATGAAATAAATATTGTGACAGCTTGAGTTCCATATGCATTGAACAACACTTTAGGAATAGATATATACCTATATAACATGTATAGATATCATATTTATTAGCTGTTTGTTAGCTACGGAATGATTAACTTAAAAAGTAAAAAGTTCGCATTTATTCGAACGACAGCTTAGTAAGAATGATAGTCAGTTTAGTAAAATACGTAGTCATTCGACAAAAACAGCTCAACGTTAAAATGTTAGCCAACAACCACTTTTATCATTTGAACCACTAAATGTTTTGAGAAAGTCCCTAATATTTACCCGATGTCAGATTCGGATTCGGCATCGGATTAATTCGCAAATGTCTAATACTCCGATGAAAACTATGATTGTAGGCATGAACCAAATCATCTAAAATATCAATGTAACGCCGCGTTTTTTCGTGTGTGAAATACTTCCACATGCGACTTTACAAACTTCTTTGAAATCTTTCAGCAATGCTTGCTTTAGTTTCAAGATTTTCTGTAGTGAAAAAATGAATATGTTTGGACTTTAAAAACTTTTGAAAGTCTTTATTTTTGAATTCAGACCCTTTGTCAGTTTGCAAGGACTTTGGGGATCGACTTGAAGTTTTCAAAATAGACTCAAATGCTTGAATCAAAGTTTGACCTGTTTTATTATAAATTGGAACAACCCAAGCGTATTTTGAAAACACATCAATGACACACAACAAATAACGAAACTGATCATTGTCTTTCATTAACCTCTGTAAATCTGCTAAATCCGCCTGCCACTGATGATCAATGCCTCCCACCTTTGTTTGACGTCTTTTAAATTTTCGACGAATAGGTTTATGCAACGTTTAGGTTTTCTGCTCCTGCAACCATGATCTGACTTGATCTAAAGATAGAGATTTGATCTGTTTTCGAGCTGACCGATACCGTTTTTGTAAGCACGAAAATCCTGCAGGATGTTTTGGATCGTAGTAAATTTTATGAAGCACTACCTCCTTTTTACTGTCCATGTTAATAAGCCCCCACGACTGGGACGTTGAAGCTCTGGGTTCACGTTTTATAGACTTAGGTGGTGTTGGTGGTAAGTAGGAACTGGTCTCAAAAAATTCTTCCCCATCCTCTTCATCCTCGGATCCGTCTCTCTGCATCCATAACCAGCGCTGTCTGTTGCCAACATATTCCTGAGGGACATTAGATTCTCTCAGACCTCGAGAAAATTCTTGCCATCCTCTTGGGTTGGATCTTTTGCGTTGTCGGAGGACATCATTGACTAAATCAATCATATTAGATCCGGGAATAGGTTTTCCGTTGACTTCTAAATTTCCCTGAGCATTCCAACTCATGCTCGGATGGTCTTCCAACATTTGAAGAAGTAGTTTGTCTTTACGACGCATGGTTACTGGCACACTATCAATTATACGATCATGCAATGTCTCGGGCTTTTTCTCTGTTTGTACAGTTTGCTCTTGCTGTTGCTGAAATTTTGGTGACGGTTGTACTGCCTTTTTATGAGCCAGTTGAAATTTCTGTAATGTTTGACCGTATAATTGAGCTTTTTCACTTTCAGACAAATCTTCTCGATGAAGTACAGACCCCATGTCTTTCTGCAGCTTTGATGTTTGTGTGATGTTAGGGTGTGGTGGTAATCTTGGACGTTGCTGCTGCTCTGCTTTCCAGCGATTCATCTCTTCCAGCATTTTAAAGGGAACAATAGCCATCTTCTTCATATTTTATCTATCAATTGTTCAAGACTGTTGTTGAGCACAGGTGCTAGCGCAAAAGCTAACAGTGGTAAAAATCCTCCTTTCTGATTTATTTTTTTTTTCTTCTTGATGGGAATCTTTTTGTTTGTCAAGTCCCGAAGTTGTTGACGCCTTGGATGCAACTGGCGCTTCTGAGCTTCTGATAGAGATACATTCCCTTTTAAAATATTTTGACAGCATTCTACCACGCAGTTGATCATATCTTTAGGCGCTTCCTTGATTAGTTTTTTCCTAAACTGAGGCTGTGCTTTGCCTAAAGCTAACATCATGGCCCCATGTTTCTTGATCAACGGTGTTTTACGTTTTGCAGTTCTTTTGCATGCCATCTTCGTGACTGTCCCAACAACAAAATGGTGTTGTTTCGGTGATTACTTGGGTTTATATAGGCGACAGGGCATCAAAGGCTGTTTTTGCAGCATCACTTATCGAACCTGATCTAAGTGTAGATACTTGTCGATTCAGGGGTGAAAATCGGGCTAACATTCCACTCGGATACCCTGTAAATGAGGAAGAAGGTGAGGTTGCCCAAGATGGAGTTCCAGACGAAGTACTGGACAGAAACGATCTTGGGAGTGAGTTTCGGGACGAGAACGAAGTTTCTCCCGGTGTTAATTTGCTTGCAGTCCATTTACCGGTTGGAGTCAAATAGGTTAAACCATCATGTTGATTCACCACCACGTTATCAAATCTTGACTTAGGAGTATTAAGAACAGAGGATGGGGTCGTACTTCTAGATCTCGATTTCATGGGACTTGGAGTTTGAAATCCAGACATGATACTGATAGGTGAGAGAGGTGATCTGACTGGCGTTGTCTGATCAATCACATCAGAGACACGACTGAGCGGTCTCAAAGGTGAGCTTTGTCTTGGTGAAGATTTTCGTCTGACAGTCACAGACCGATCATCGAGTTTCCACATGGGTGCTGGAAGTGTCTTGCCTGTGGTCTTGCCCGATGATTTCTTGACTTGTATTTTGACTTTCAACGATGATTTGTGTTTCTTGGCTGGTTTTTTTAACAGATCTCTTTTTGACAGATCTCTTTTTACCTTTCTTGACTGATGGCGCTGATCTTTTCTTGACAGCCTTGTCAAATTTTCTCAAAGTCCTTTGTCCGTCCCAACGAAGTAGACTTCGAATCATAACACCTCCAAGAAATCCACTGCCTACTGGTTTCAGTATCAATTTACGTTTGGTGTCGGCATCCACGTTGGCGTCTGCTAACTGTTGATTTCTGTTCATGAAATTTAAAGTCTGTTTAGGCAGTTGAATCTTTTTCTGTATGATGATCTTGGCTGCTAATATAAACCATTTGATCATTTCATGCAGACCCGCTTGTAATAACTGTTGTCTTTTTTGAAGATTTTTCTCCTGACTGAGCGATTCCAATGCTCTGATGACAGCTTTTGGTGTGTAATCCATGACGAATTGTCTTGAATTGAATACCTTCTTCCTATGTCTATTTCTTTTATACTAGTCCAGTGTACACAACAGGTCCTCGATTTCCTCCAGTCACCCAACGATGAAAGATATCTGTTTTCCGTCTATAGGACTCGGAAGTTCTTGGATGAAAATCAATTACTAAATATTAGTGCAGGCATATGGTGAAAAAATCATGCTATTTGTGGGAAAAGCAAGAAACTTGGCAGAAAGGGAGGATATGGTGTCTTTAATTCAAAATTGAAAGGAAGTTTGAAAAAAATCAAAATGGCCGAAATTATTCAAAATGGCCGCCATTCATAACAAATATGAAGAAAAGTAAGGGTCAGACACACTCAATACAATTTTTTACCCAGTTAATCTATGTTTTTAATCATTTTTATGCAAACACTGATTATAGACACTTTTATGAATAGATTTCAGCTATTTATTGTTGTTTTTTACTATATAATTACAGAAATTGAGTTACTTCCCTTTGATACAGATCGTTATTTATACCGCAGACAGGTTGATCTGTTAAAATTATTTTCAGAATGTTAAAAATCATAAAAGATTGATAAGAATAATAGTCGGAGTCCAAATGACAAAACAAATTGTAATAAAATATTATCCAAACATTTCTGACGCATACTGCAGAGAATACAACGTAATATTCGGACTAAAGTAATTCATGTTTGTTGTCACTTAGTTCATTTTCTCCGCATAAATTGAAATAAACACCTTTCCTAATATTTTCCAAAGATGAATATAGACTACTTTTCTACCATGTAGTAATATTTCCATAGAACTTATCATGTGTGTTTATTAATTTATAATTTCAAAGACGTAGAAAAGTGATCCAAATCCTTATCAAGGAATGAGTCAAATAACTTCTGTAAAATATTTAACCAAAACGGATAGGATAATTTGAATACATATTTAATTAAAATATTTAAACATTCAAAGAATGCAGCCACCCATACAACATTCCGAACATTATTTTATCTACTTTTGAGGTAAAAATGTATAATGTACAAAGAATGTACAAAGAACAGATATAAGAAACTTTACAGTGCCCAACTTCAATAAAAAAATACCACCAAAAAACTTCAGATCATAAGAAATTCATATTGGTGGCTATACATTAACAATATTCCGTTTTCAATGAGTTTTGTTCAGTGAGATTCAGATGGTTGCTCCGGTTGTCACACATCAGGGTTGAATTAAGACATTGGTACTTCTAATGACAGTGTCTTTTGATCTTGTGCCTCTGTTCTGCCTATAAACTTCTATCATGTTGTAAATAATAAGACTGAGGAAGATTGAGTAGAAACTTTAAGGTTTGAGTATGTATTTTGTACTGTAGTATTTTGCTGCAAGCCAAATGAGGCTCCTTCTATACAGGAGTAATTTGACTATGATCGGATGTTCTAGTTATAAGACGAGCTGCTGTGTTCTGTACATGTTGTAGTTTGTGCAATACAGTGCTAGGAATACCATGAAACAATGCATTGCAATAGTCTATTAATGCGAGGTAGGAAAGCAATTCGTAAAGGTGTTGATTGCATCACAGGTTAGGTACCGTCTGATCTGACCTATTATGTACAATTGTGGATATACAGCCCTGCATACAGAGTTGAACATGTGAAAGTCTAACACTACCTGAGAGTCATCTATTTCTTACATACATAGCTGCAGAGTCACTGGGTTTCCTCAACATGTTAACACTGTACCTGCAATTATGTTTTGATATCAACATTAATATTTCTGTTTGAGTTTGGGCATGTTACAATATGGGGCAATACCTAACTGTAGCTTTTATAGGCTTAAAAGAAAAGAACAACCGAGAGGCGTCGTGTAGTAACAACAAATCATTTCATAGCATCTCCTTTTTTCACCAACCGTAAATATATGTAACTATTGGGGTTTAGTTTGTGACCCGTAGGTACAGTGTATTTTGCTAACATACTGGTGTCGATAACTACCCATCAATGCACACCATTTGAGAAAGATTGCTTAGATAAATGACACCCGACCTTCCAAATGGTGCTCAGCTCAGTGTAACACAGTCAGATTGTCAATGATCATGGTTCCAGTAGCTTAATTGTATTATACATGTAATATGGTCAAGAGGCTGAATAATGTCGTTCTGTAACTTTGTTAGGTCAGTCTGGTCTCCAAAATCTTTAAAATAAGTAGGAGACGGGATACAAGCATGTTGGTTTTGTGGCTGTTGGTTCTAGTCTAGGTTTCTTTAACACAGATCACATTTGCACATTCTTAAATATCATTGGTAAATTATGTAATGTATTTATATATTTTGCTATTAGTGGTTACAGTTCCTCCAGGAATTTCTTAAAAACTCATGTCTACAGATTTTTTAACGATTTATTGATACAATTGTCGCTGAAATTCTATTCATTGTAAGGTCCTGTTCAGATAACTCACAGGGGATAGCAAGAACACTACTGTTTGTTTGTTTTGGGTTAAACGCCGTTTTCAACAGTATTTCAGTTATATAATGGCGGGTAGTTAACCTAAACAGTGTTACTGAATTTTGTACCAGTACAAACCTGTGCTCTACAAGTAACTGTCAACTTCCCCACATTAGTCAGAGGTGGAGGACGAATGATTTCAGACACAATGTCTTTTTATTTTATCAAATAGTCACGGGGCCCGCGATCCGTAGATCTGCGCTCTCCCTATTGAGCTAAGGCTACTGTCTCCCTACAGAGTTTTGACGTATGCAGAGTAGTAATCAATTCATTCCTGATATTACCCATCACTTTATATTTGAGTATTCATTGTCACTTTAAGTGTACGCCGCTTATGTTCAAGCTTGCTTTTTAGAAGTTTGGTCTTGTGAAAGTCATTTCTAATTAGGTGCTTGGTCGAAATACGGATATTTTAAGCGGGCAAATGAATGCTATCTATCAGTAAACATCAGCTGTTTAAATACATATACACTTACTAGCTTATCAACATGAGGCTGTGCATGGCACATGCATATAATTAGAGGGTAGTTTTCAGAACCGTCATATGACATGTTGATAATTTGATAACAAAGACTATGATAATTAACTGTATACACACTGGAACACACACCTGTAATTATAATAGTTTGTGGTCAACCCCTATGTGGGCTTGCCTAATGAAAACAGTGGATTTGTCTTGACACTGGCGAAAAAGATTAGTACGGTTTGATGTTTAATGTCTTTATATTTCACACATGCTCTTGAAAAAAAGACAAATATTACCTCATCTGCAAAGGCAGTAATGCTATGTATAGCTATTTGTCAATGTGGTGATAATTATGGCAACGGCTGATAAACTTATAACTTGGATAATAAACATATACACATTAATTTGGTAGGAATCAAATGCATGTATGTATATATCCCGTTAAATAAAGTGTTCAACATCCTTTACAAATTACATAAAACAGTATGTTAGGTCTGTTGCTGAAATAGGCTGTGTAAAATGGTTCTTTGTATTCTTTTCCATATAGATATGACAAGATTTGTTTTTAATTATTTCTATTTAAAATTCATATTCATGATCAATATGTTCTTAATTTACAGTATAATGATGGTTCGGTTCATGAAAATAAATAAATATTGGATTTTGGCGGCCATTTTTAAAATGGCCGACTAGTCAGCCATCTTGGGTATTACAGCAACTTCTTTTCGTTTTCTTATATAGATAATACCAAGTAACATATGTACCAAGTTTGATGCTTTTCCCACAAATTGCACGATTTTATGAAGTTAAGTCACCATATGGCTGCACTATATCCGTGAGGAACTGAAATGGCATCTCGATGGGCTTGGAGTAAATGTGGCAATTGAATTTGACTTGCCAATACTTTGATTTGTCCTTTACCTCTAGTATTTTGAAACAGAATCATGTAATGCGCATTCAGACTCATTGTTCTGCTTGCTTTAGATTGTTGAAACATGTTCTGTGTGATATAAATCACACTGGCATTACGATGATGTCCTTTTCTTGTAAACCAAAGTTTGATTTTTTTCTTCATCTTTATCGCCGAGCATGTCGTCAAACACCACCAAATGAGGAATACTGGTAGTCAGAATAATTTGTATGTTTGATATATTGATAACGTAACACATTAAGCACAGATAGTGCTTGACTCCCTTTTCATGCTATCATTGCTCTAATTATCGTTGAATTACTGTTAATAAAAGGATTTGGGTCATTTATGGCTGATTTGGGTTCATTTTGTTGATAACTGGATCCCAGCATCACACATTATGTCATATACAAAAGTTAAAGGGAACCAGGTATTTGATAGAGCAGGTACTCGTTGTAAAACGTTATATTAAAATTTGGACCAATCAGAAACAAGTTCTAAAAATAGCACGTCTGCTGGGGTATAAATAGGTAGATGGATGACAGAGAGCTCATTCGGTACCAAGCAGTTGAAGAAGACACATCGAGGATTCAACTAATAATTTATCCCAGTACCTTGAGAAGGAGACTATTGCAGTTACCCTGTCAGGGCGGATAAATTATTAAAAAGAAGACTTTGGAAGTTCTTAGACTAAAGAAGAGTAGCAGAATTTCGATAAGGTTTCGAGCTATAGGGCCAGCGCATAGGAGTTTTACCTTGAGGATAGTTGAATGCTATAGACGATAGCATATATAGGCTGAGCATCGGGAAGCTGAGACAGAGACCCAGAGTTTGGTAATCTACTGAGATAGTAGGAGAGTTCCAGCTTATAGACGGTTCAGCGTTATTGGCGAAGTACAGCCAAGGCATCGGGGATATACCTATATGGTAGTTGAATGCTACATATGAAAGCATATAGGCGCTGAGCGTCCAGGAGTCAGGGCAATCATATAGAGATTGAGAGGACAGAGGCCGAGCATCTATACGATAGGACTCGTATGTTGTTGATTCAAAGACAATAGAGAGTTTGAGATTTCAAACTTCGCCTTCCCCTTCAACGTCTCTCATATATATTTTGGGTAAAACGTCACCGATATGCGTGTATTTTATTTAAATCACACGTTGCTACTAATGTTTTCCATGTAATATCACATAAGCCTAAGACTTCTCTTTATTACTATGCGAAATAAAAAGCTTAGTTTAAGGATTTCTGCTTATTAAGTTATTTGATTATCCATATATATAATTAGACTAAATTTGATGCGAAACACTATCAATAGGTATAAGAATAATGAAGTTTCGTATGCTAATGACTTTAACTAAATACATTGAATTGAACCTGGAAGTATGAAGTTATCAACTGATTTTGAGAAACTTTGAGATTTTGTTAAAACTTTAACTTCTACGGCATATTTGTGTCCCCAGGCGGTATCGATTATACCAGATGGGCCTTTTTGTCCTATAAAGTAAAGTTTTGAACGTCCGAAGATGTGATATCACGAAAGTCGAAACTTCATTCTTTTTACATCTACTCTGTCCACATACTCGGCATCAAAGACTGAAATCTGGATGAAGGCACATGGCATGACAGTCATTTTACTTGAAAAATAAATAATTACGCGCGATTATCATTTGGTGGAACATTTTATTTTCACATCCAAATAAAATCAATCTGTTTCTGTCGGACACTTAATACGACAATTGCGTTTTAATCATAAACATAAAATGGTACTAGTAGAGATTTGCGAATTAAGTCTACGTGGACTGTGGACACCTGAGACGATCGATTTTTCAAGGGGACCGTCTCAACATAATTTGATTATATTATGCGCCGTAGGAAAAATAGTTTATAACGGCAATAGGGTTTGGGTTATTATATCATCACTATGCGGTAATTAATATTTTCCGCGAAAATGACGTCAACTTGTCGCAACGTGCGCGTGGACGCCATGGACGTCACGCCATTCTTTCCATTACAACGTTAAGAAACCATTCCACGTCCTATATTAGTCCAACTCATGACGTAATTATAACTTTCATTTCATTTCAGTCTGATAAATTACTACATGCCAGTATCTAATAGGTCAGATTAATCAAAGTGTAAAAATAAATAAAATGTTGCATAAATTACAAATTAAACAAACACACAATAGCAACAAAAATCTAAAGAAACGAGATCCGCAATGGACGCACCGTCAGGGGAGGTAACTAGAGTCACGGATTGGGACTAGTCCGATATGAAAGCCTTCAACGTCATGATATGGAAAAATATTGCACGATCGCGGTCCATTGAAACCCAATGGGAAATAATTTTAGGTATGTAATAATCATTTTTATTTCCTCTCAAGTATGATTTACAATCGTGCATTGTATACTGACTAAACTGACATAATTTTATATAAAACCTAAATGTTTGGAGCAACACTAACGATTTTTTACATTGTTCACATTGTTTTATCGTCTGTTTTTTTTTTTCTTTTTTTTTTTTTTTTGGTAATCGCTCTAATATCCATGCGCTGATTATATTAATTGAAATGTTTTTTTTTATATTAATTGAAATGTTTTTATTTAATTTTCATTTTTTCATTTCTAAAGCCGCTTGTAAAATTCCTGCCCTTTCGGACAATTGGTATCAAAATGCACGAAAAAAAAAAAAACGATCATAATTACGGATAAATTGAATGGGCGGATTAAAAGAAGTAAGGTTCATTCTAATGTTTGAAATCTCAATGAATTTTAATCGAACTTCAACTTTATACGTTAACTTCGCAAGAGACGTTGAAGGGGAAGGCGAAGGTTGAAATTTCAAACTCTCTATTGTCTAACGGGAACTTCAACAAAAAGACCAGTCAAGTATAGAGTCTCCAGCCTATAGGAGTTTGAGCTAATCATTTTTAATTGAAGATTGTTAGTTTGAAACATTTAGTGATTTGCCTGATCCATGAAATTGTCTAGCTCATAATAGAAATCATTTACGAATCATTGATACACGAATCATTTAGGCAAGGTAGCCGGAGGAAAATTCTATATATGAGATATTTGGTCTCACCAGCTCTACGTTTTAACAAAGGACATTCTACATTCGTTTGTCTGACATGTTGTTGTTGTAATCTGTACCGGTACTGGTCATTCAGGAACAGCAATTCTGATGCTACCATATAATGCACCCACAAAAGTGACTTGATCTTTGGTAAATGTTCCAATATTTGATTTACTTGGTGAAGGAGATCATTTTTTTCATATTCCGTGAAGTTGTTCAAACCCTGTATGACTGCTCCTTGCCGAAGTGCTAGCGGTAATAGTCCCGACTCGTCAACAAATAAATATTTCTTGACAATCTGTACGATACCATGCATGACCTGGTGATGTCTGAATTCTTTATTTACCCTGGCATTGAGTACATACGTTTTTGGTTCTAAAGGTTTGCTTCTTATATTTTTATACACGAGCATTTTTGTGTTTTACATGCCATGCCTTTTTGTTTCCATTACGTGTGTTAGAGATTCACCTGGAAGGGATTACTTTTATTTACACTGTCCCGTGTCTTTGGAACATGGTGGGGGTAAGAGTGAGGTTGGGTGCGCACCATAAACCGGATTAAGCTCCCCAGTGGTGTTTTTGCCACTGACCGTTCCAAGGCGGTGCCCCACTGTGTTCTTTTGTTTGTTCGTTTTGTCCTCTTGTGTAGGCTTTGTGTGTGTGCGCGTGTATGTGTGTGTGTTCCTTTGTTCGTTTTGTCCTCGTGTGTTGGCTTTGTGTGTGTGCACGTGTATGTGTATGTGTGTGTGTTTGTGGTGTGCACGTCTGCGTGCTGTAGGTTTTGTTTTGGGGAGGCTGCGATTTTGGTACGTGGCATTCCCTGTTTGATATTTTCTTTGTTTTTGTTTTTTTTTTGACAAAACAACCATTTCGTCACATACTGATATAATGTACTGCGAGCATGTTTTGGCATCAACGCTATGTCCAATATTTTATCGTGATGTTTAGGAGTAATTTCACCCCCATGCAATTCCATCAACTCTTTGAGTTTGAGAGACAACACAGCTGCCTTGTTTGACATAATGATTACGAATGATGTTTTGTCTGTTGTGTGGCTCCTATTTACCATTGTCGATCTGCATGGTGATCACATAACATAGTCAGAATGTGGACGTTGACTTTATCATCTCCATCCTTCATTTTGGGTTCCGTCCTGATGTCACATTCGCAAAACGAATGTACTTTACTGTAATGTGCTTCATACGCCCATACTTTGTGATGTACTCGCGACACTTCCTTCAGTTCAGCAGTGAGGGAATTCGTCATGTTCTCGAATACTCCCGAGCTATTTTCCATCTTTTTGGTTAGAATGCAAAAGTCAGAATGACTGAGTCTGTCGGAGCCAACTCCTTATATCCATTAGGATGGATCCAAATCTATTTCTTCCATTCCACTTGTTAGGATGGACTGCATTTGAATTCCACATATCCATTCCGATTACCCAAATACTATCTCGTGGGCTGGCCTCTACCAGGATTTTAGACCCCGTGGCCAGAAGAAGATTTCTCAGGTTTTCATTCTGTGTGAACTTTAGCCAATTTGCTTTGAAAAGCACTTCTGTAGATTGTTGATCCCATTGTTTTGCATTAAAGTTCTCCGATTTCATATTTCCCAAACGTTTCATCTCGTAAGGACTTGTGGTCTTCATGATACACATAGCACGATCCTTTTCTTGACATTGCATCATTTTTGTAAATTGAAAATATTGCTCACTACATACATAAACTGCACTGTTGTCAGTAAAACTTGATTTGTACATGTTGCTGAAAGGAGTTTCTCTTCCATAAAAGAATATCATCTCCTCTGTAACCCTGATATTTTCATTATATCCGTTTGTTTTAAGTAATAACATAACTTCTTCTGTTGTTGTTAATACCAATCTATTCAATTAAGTAAATACCAAGCTTTATTAATACAACATTCTGATTCAGTCAAAAATGTCCAACGTTTTTCTTGTGAAAAAGTACCGCCCCTTCTCCAGTCGTCTATTTGTAAAAGCACTCTTTCACTCTCAGTAACGAAAATTTTCAGTCAGTGTTGTTAATAGCTTTCAGGTTAATTTTCGCTTCTCCTTGTTCTACTGCTTTTGTTACAATTGTTTTAAAACGTTGAAATATGTCAGGTTCGTTCAACCATGCACGTATCTGACGGTTTGATCCAGTCCTTTCTTCTTCACAATGGATGTGAAATAAAACTACAGCATACAGTTCAAAATCTAGAATATGATACAACGAAATCCAGGGTGTTTCTACAAAATCTCGATATACCCGCTGACTGATATCTGGAGAAAGCACGTCCGACTCATTTGATGTCATGTCTACGACTGAACATATCCGTAAGGCACGGTCTTATATTGATCCACCACGACACGTTTGGTATACACTGAACGGAAAGTCTTGGTCTGGAGTTCACTGGTGACCTTTCTATCTCTGTGTCTTTTGATACGGTATGGATATTCAACAAGTTCTGAAAAGGATTCCCTGTTTTGGACAGCTTGTATCATACTGTTGAAATTGACTTTTTGGGTGGTATTGTAATCCAGGGTAATGCCTTTGACCTTGCACACCGTGTGGCGTTCCCCATTGACAATGTACTCGTACCCGTAAATTTTAGGACCCAGGGCAACATACTTGACAATTCTTCCATTGGGTACTTCATCAGTCCACTTTCCCAATCGACTGTCTGTAATGGGAATGTTGTATTTATCCGGGTCGTAAATGTACATTCAACTGTCTGTGTCAAAGTACAAGACCCGATCCCCTAAACGTTCCAGGACTGAGTACAGTTCTAACCTACACATTGGCTGCAGCATGGGGTTCTGACATATCCGTGTAATCGGAATAATTGATCAGAGAAAACTCATCATGTTCAAAGAAGTCAAAGTAGTGGACTTTTTTGTGAGGGTCAGACATGATCTCATATAACCTGGCTGGCTTGTCAATGTATTCCGATTTGGGCAAGACATTGTTTTGGGCATTCTTTCCCCAGAGACAATTCAGCATGGTTTTGGCCACGGCCCTTTTGCCGGGATTCTTCTCTACATCTTCAAGGCTGACACCTTCGGCCTGAAAATAGTCGCTTTTGAACTTATCTTTTTCTGCCTGAGTCTTGACCCAGTTGGGATAACCACTGGCCTCTTGTTTTCTTTTCAAGTACTTATTGATGTATTCCTTATAGACGGTGTCGCTCCATTCCTTGAAGTGCCAGATTTGATACACTTCAAGGATCTTGTAACCTAGATCTAAAGCCTTATTCAATTCTACTGAAGTCCAAACCCCAACCAAGACCCTTTCCTCCTGTGAATGAGTACATGTTTGAAGTTCTTTCTCTGCACATGTACGACACAAGGTGTACACCATTTTCTTGTTGCAATGCATGGGTAGGACGGGTAACCATAAATCTCGTGGAGGAAGTACCTTACACTTAACCAAACTTCTGTATTGCTTAAGGTTTGTCATATCAATTCCCTCCTGACTTAGAATGACAGGGTGATGGAGGGGATATTCTTTGTATTTGTTCACATAAGGATACAGTGAACAAATATCAGCGTACTTGATCTCTTGATTGGTGCTTTCGTCTACTTCATGGTATAGAGTGACTGCATTGGTACGTCCACCAAACAGGGCATCACGAGGTTTGATCGGTTCCATATGGGGATAGAACCGATCAATCAAACTCTTGTACTCTGGGTTTTCTTTGCACGTTTGGTCAAATGTACATTCCCAAATGTATTTAATGCGGTACCCTTGGTTTTGCAAGTTTTCCAATCTTGAAAAGGTCTCTAGATACAATGTATTCATGGTTTTTAACGAGTAAGTATTCTTGACCTCACGTTTTGGATAGCATGTTTCACACCCATGAGTCCAGCACCCTAGAAACTCGTAAACCGTATTGGTCTCTGCATTGTACCCATTTACAGAATAAGGACCTATACGGACTTCCCCACCGTTCAATGCATGACGAATGGGTTTTCCTGTGGTAGTTGCCTCGGCCTGTAACCATCGTACACCTTTAATGGAATAACGGGTCTTGTTTGGATACCCTGCATCTGAAATGATACCCAAACTCTTTTCTGGTAATGTGTTTTTGCGGTGGGCACAATAACAGACTTGAGCCAAAGTGACACATTCGGTAAAAGTATTGATGCCGTCACTGGCCATTAACTGATGTTGAAATTCACCACAACCCCTCCTCAAAAGGTCTACATCTTATCGACAATATTTTTCCATCTCCTTTTGAAAATCAAAGATGGAATGTGTGTTGACCTTTTCCCGGTGCCATTCTAAAAAGGCTTCACGGGCTTCGGGTTTCATACCGCCAGGATGATAGTACTCTGGGTCTAAGTAATGTCCCACATAATTCTGGAATTCAGCTTTGTTGGCCCAATGTGGAAAATAGCCTTTTGCCATTTCAGTAAGACCAAACGTTTAGGGAAAAGCTGACAATGGCATACTGAGAAAGCTCAAGGAATCAATCATTCTCAGTCCATGACATTTCAGGGAAATGAGTTTGCTTCCATTCATGATGACCTCGGGTTTGGTTGTGGTATGACTGACAATATACCGCAAGATAAACTGACCATCATACCCTTGAAAATTGTGAGCTATGACCGTGGATCTTTTGTGGGTGGGTTTAAATAACCAAGTACAAAATTCAGCCACGGTATTATCACCCCTAAACAACATTTCCCTGGGTTCAGGTAACGTGTCGCAGTGATCGCACGGTTCAGTGATGTCCTTACGGATACATTCATCGCAAAAGCGTTGAGCACAACAAAAATTTGGTATGTGCTCGCTTGTATCGAACTGGCTCTCAAAATGGAAAAAGATGTAATCTGAAGGACCTTCAGATTCAGGAGAAACATATTTTGGTATGTGACAATCATGGTTTAATCCAACAATGTCCTTACAATATCTACATTTCTTAGACCCTGAACAAACATGACTTTCCTTTGTACCTACAACAATACTATGACATGTTTGACATTGCCATACAGATTCACAAATACTTTCCTTTTTGTGTCCTGTGATTTGCTTATGCTTGTGATAACATTCAATACTTTTAAAAGTAATCCTACAGTCACTACAAACCACCTGTACGCCAGGTTCACAGAGTTCCGTTGGATAACACTTTCAAATGTTTTTAAACTTGTGCTGTTCTAGATTGTTATAGCCAATGTCACAGTATTCACAATAATAACTATGTCCGTAGAATCCCTTGATTGAAGTGATGGTGTCATAATGTCCTCCGTGGTGGTATACGTGTATCACTTTACTCCCTTTCCTCATGGTGGGTGGGGTAAACAAAGGTTCACCTTTACCATGTTGAGTGTGATCCTTGATAATGTAGTCTGGGTAGAGTTTGGTTTGGATTTTCTGGTACTCCTCTATTCCGCACGGCTGATCGTATTCGATTCCAATTCTGACCAATAACTTCTGAGCTTCCTTCTGTTGAATAGATTTATTGGATTGTCGTATCATGTTCCATCGTTTCTTCCATTCCTCGGTATTTGATTTATGTGCATGGCATATACCTACAACAATGGATCGTGCCAAGCACATGCTGTCATTAGGATTGTCAATTTGTATGACACTCCGTTTAAGTTGAGCCATGTTCTCTATACTGACATTCGATCCATGATGCATATTTCGTCTGGCTTTGCCGGATCCTTCAGGCATGGAAATATGAGTAATTTCAGCATGCAGTTGACCATCATGAATCTTGAAATCTTCATTGCTTTGCATGACATTTTCAATTTCTTGAAGCAAAGTTTCCCCTGTCACTGCTGACGCATTGTCAAATGGGACGTGTATTCCAAGTTTCAAACCGGGATGATCAATAGAGAACTTTGTCTCTTGTCTTGGTCTGACACTCCTCTTTCATCTTGTCTACATAGCATTGAATAGGTCGTAGGTAAAGTCATACGGCTGGTCATAGGGTTTGAATGTAACATCGTACACTTTACTTTGCGTCTTGAATTTTCTTGATTTTCTTTCCATTCTGGGTGTGATGTTAAAGTAGTTGCTTGCCAGGTCGTGTCGTTTCTCATCGTGTTGATATTGCCTTGCTTGTTTACGTTTTCCTTCTAAACCCTCTCGCCGTTCTTTTCTACTAGCTAAGATTTGTTTCTTTTTAGTTAATGATAAACGATGCTTCTTTAGTTCTTCTTCATCATCTTCGCTGCTACTCGAAGTATCTGAGTAAGGTACTAATTTACGTGGTGCTGCCATGTTTGCCTAGGCAGAAATGATACAAATCCCTTGATGACTTTCCTTTTATACTGACAGAAACCAAGCTGGCATGATGGCATTGAAAAATCCTATAAATACGGGACTGCCAGCACATCGACATCAGCTGATCTCTGAAATCTGAAGAGACAAGATAGAAAGCAAAACTTATGCACCAGTAGAGAAAGTAGATGGGGCTGATACCATGTACTATCAACAACCAAAGGATGTGTTGTTGGAGAAAATAAAGAAGCATATCAGAGCTATGAACTGGCTGATCTACAACAATGGAAAGGACGTATGTTATAATTGCAAGGAGGAAGGACATTTTGCTAGTCAATGTCCCAACGAGCAAAGCTACACGAAGAATCTGAGATGTTACAACTGTAACGAATTATGACATTTATGCTAACAAATGTCCCACTCGACAAACAGGCGATAGCAAGGACACACAGCCGACTTCAGCCTACCGTAGACCATTATTTCCACCTATTGGAGGATTCTCTGACAGCATACCACCAGTACCACCACGCATGTACAAATGGTCAGATATTGCAGAGGCGAAGGAAAACACCGTCAACTTTGGTTTTGGCTCTGTACCCTCTGTCGATCCGCGACAAGGTTTTGTTCCACAGAAGCCAACTGCTGGTGTACAAGGCATTAAGAAATCACCGAGAGCATATGGTACATTTGATCTGATCATACCAACGGTGCCTCAGGGGAATACGGTAGAGAATCAGGATACCCCATCACAAACAACCAAGGAACAGGAGACTAAGAAGAAGGATAAGAAGCGTTTCATACCCAAACGAAAAGCTAGTAGTAAGAAGAGCCAGGGCGAACCCAAGCAGAATCAGCCAAAGTTATAAAAAACAGTGACATTGACTTTTTTAACATAGTTGTTTGTGTGTGTTTTCTTTAAAAAGTTCTATCTTAAATAAAAAAGTTTAGAAAAAGGATAAATTGTTTGTTTTTTTTTTTTTTCAAATTGACAATATACAAGGTATTTTCTACTCTAACATAGCTGGTTGGTCCTTAAAAGGACCTTTCTTAAAGTCAGAGCTTAATAAAACTCAGACAAGTTCGGGTATAAATTATTAAGCTTGACTGGTTGAGTCTTAAACTCAGTCAAGTCCGAGTACAGGTTGTTAAGTTTAACTCTGTACCGCGGACGTGGCCACTCCACCCCACGTCTTGCAAAGAAGGCTTTCAGACCAGCCTGCCTCTGTCTCTTCTCAATCTCTTCGTACACCCAGTCAGGGGTCCGATCCTTCTTGATCAACCGGCGTATCGAACGAAGAAGTTTTCGTAGGCCCATAGTATACCCTATACATTTAGCAACTTTGTATATAAAGTAAAGGCACGAACTGGATAGAAAAACAACGGACTATTCAGATTCAAGTTTACATATTTAATTTTAACCAATCAGAAGAGGTCTTACTTAACTACCCTTGGGGCCTTAGACCACTTTGTTCTTTTTTAATTTGTTTTGACAATATAATGGAGGTATCTTTCTGAAAAGATATGTGTAGCCCTGAAAAGGGCTGTTTGTTTTAGGTTTGGAGAATCTCCAAAACCTAATGGATGCCACGACAGGTCGGGCAGTACTGAAGCTTCTTCCTCCTGGAAGGTCCGCCTTGGAACGTGAAGGCCGGCTCATCATCTCCCTCCCAGTCCGACCCTTCACCACCGGCAGCTTGGCTGTGGTCCGCCTCCTCAACCTTCCCAGGCCCATTAATAACAATGGGGTTGTTCGGGTTGTCGCCTAGACCCGCTGCTGGCATGGCTGGCTCCTCCACCCTCATCTCCGTATACTCCACCACCTCTTCATCCTCTGTCTGGGTTGCCATGCTTCGCAGTCTCTGCATCCGCTCAACCTCAGCCTCCTGGATGGCTTGCCGGAGTAACGAGATACTGTGCCCCAACCCGTCGTAGGCCCTCTCAATGTATTCAAGTCTATCTTCAAATTCCATCGTATAGGTTACTGCCAGAAAGTGCAATGAAGCCTATGGACCGCTACGCTATATAAATATAAGACGCGCGAACCTAATAGAGAGCACTATAAATGACGTCATCGATACATTTTTCTGTACGACTAAATGTAACGTTAAAATGGCTTATTTGTGTTTCTTGACGCTACGTTTTTTCTTGGCTGCTCATTGATTAGTCATCCGATTTAATGAATAGACCCTTGTTAGAAAGGTCTAGACCTAGGCTATACAATGCTAATATGTAATGATGGAAATGTTGACAATGAAAAAAGACTGTAGGAGAAAATGTAAAAAATACGTGGATCTTAGCTCATGTTAAGTCTTGATCAGCCAATGAAAACACATGTTACATCTGCATCATGGCTCTATGCAGGGTATATAAAGGCGGTGCATCCTACGTCCAGGTCACTTTTTTTTGAAGGATGGAGGATATCTTACCTTCTACCAAATCGATACTTGAAGAAGTCATGGAGGTAACAAATATCATTGAACCGTATACACAAACAGTACCACAGATGAATACTTATACACCGAATCATCAACCCGTGTATACATCGGTACCTCAGAATACAATGCAGAATGGGGTAGATTCATATTATACCTCACCACAGGCGAATTTTACACAACAGTATCAACAGTATCAACAGCAGCCACAGCAACAAGCTCAGCAACAGTCACAGCACCAGCAGGCACATATGGCGTACCTCAGTAAAGTTGAAACATCCATACTGGAAGAGATCAAAACGGTCAATATGAATCTGGTCAAACTCAACTCTACTATCAAGGAGAGTCGAAGACATCATCGGACGGAATGTGATGTGAAATTCAAGGCAGATCAACTTACCTATGACTGTATATCCTGCAAGTTATGCAATAAGTGTATATTATCAGGACTCCATATAATAGTTAATGTTGTCTGCTGTGTTAATAGTTGTGCACAACTCAAATAAGTAATTAACTTAAAAAAATAATAAAGTAACTGACAGCCATATATTCAGAGTTGAAATCGTTTGGAACTAAGGATTTGTTATTCGCACATTTAACCACAATATATGTTATTTTAATGTAGTTAGAAACGTCTTTGAATTATTTTGAAATTTATTTTATGCTATCCCGGACATAGATTTTACAACACTAAAGCAAATATACTTGAATGAGGCAGTTCGGGATTTCAGTTTCGGAAATAGTCAACTCATTAAAAAAAACTAAGCAAATGTGACTGTGGCCATCTAGGTTTCGGTATTACAGACAATTAGAACAATAACTATCGGTAATTTCATTACATCAGTCACCCAATGGATATTTAAAAAAATGGCATATAACAAATTGTACTTTCATTTTCATTAAATATGCTGGTTTTCCTGTGTTCTAAATATAGTTTTAACCTTTACCCTGCTAAATTTCTAAAATGGACTAGTCTGTCATAAAGTTTGGGCAGTGTCATTTATTACTGGAAGGGTTGTTCACTCAAAATTTACTGACCGAATAGCAAACAGTACAGGCCATGATCAGCCCGCATATATTGGCCTGCACTGGTCGCAAAGGTAGAATAACTTGCCGCAAAAAAGTACATCATTATGCTAAGGCGTAGCCAGGGGTGGTTCGACTGGTACGGCCGCGTTGAACTTTTTTCTAGATAAGTTTCTACTGATAAGATAAAGATACGTTTTCATGCCAATTGTACATTTATGTGTAATTACAATTTGCCACTTTTTATTTATATGTAATATGTCAGACAGTCGGTACACGTTTCGGAAAGAAATCCAAAATATCTTAAGATTTCTATAAGTTTACGAAGATGTAACTCGAACTCCAAAATGACAGGTGTGTGTTATTAGCTCCGCTATTCAAATAATAGGTATACAACTTATATAGGGATAAAAAAATATTTTTGTCTGAAAGTTCAAGGCTTAGGCCTTTGACATTTGGTATGTAGCATTTCCTAGGAGATCTCTAACAAGATTTTTCAAATTATGCCCCTGGGGTGAAAAGAGGACACACACTGGGGTCACTTGTTACATGAGTAATATAGGAATAGATACTTCTAAAAATTATCAGATCATATTTCCTACAATGTTTAATTATAATTACCTGATGACCCCGAGCTATAAGAGGTCACTTGATTGACCTTGACATACTGACCTACTTCCTTGTTTTTTAAGATGCAGCCTTGAAATTTGGATGACATGTACAGTTTTGCACACTGATCTTAAAACTGACTTTCAGTGACCATGAATGTGACTTACTGACCTACTTTCTAATTCTTTAGCATCAGTTTGCCATTTTAAACATGTGGCTCATATTACTTAGGTGAGCAATTCAGGGTCATATGACCATGTTGTTTTGTAAAAAGATATTTAAATAATTCGTCCTATAACTGATTCTATTTTCTCGTGTAAGTTTGTATTCTACTTTATTTATTTTTCTATTACTCATTACAAGGGCAGGTCATACAAATACAATGTTTACGACATTATTGTTCTTTTTACCGGTAATGTAAACGTAACAAAAAGTCATGCGAATGGACATCAAAATGTTGACACAGATCGGTATTTGAGACTTAAATCTTCAGGATATAACTTCATAAAACTGGCGGATAAATCAAACTGCGAAGGTCTTTCGAATGGCGAGTAAACAATTGTGTCTCTTCGTAGGAACGATGATACAACATTTACGTATGCATTCAAATGGTGCTGTTCAAGGTAACAAGAAGAAGTTAACATTTGGCAGTGTGAGAAAGGAAATTTACTTCTGCATGACGGGAAAATGATGTTTGCATGCATATTTTATTGGAAGCAGCTGCAAAACCACCAACAAGAAACTCTTTTTGATATTATGTTGTGATAGACTGTTTGGCTGTTTTCGGCCCGCTTTGGCAAGACGATATTACAATAGTTTTATACGAAAATCTGCGATAAAGTCCGGAAATCTCGCTTGTGGAGAGAAAAAACGTGATTATGATATTCCCGCTAAGGAAAAAAAATCTTGCGTCGAACCAGCAGCTGTGTGAATACATCCCCGAGAAGAAAGTCACTGCGTCGGGCCAGCTGGAATTTTTTACCATCATTTGAAAATAGTATCTTACAGGAATAAAGTCTTTTCGCTGGACCAGCTACTCTGCCTAACTGTGACCTCTTTTTCTCTGTCTCTCCTTCCGGTGGTGCTCAAATTCCGGAGCTCTCGATCCATAGGCGAACGCCCTACGTCTGAGCTATCATGGCACACGATTCCGTTAACAGTGCTGTGATTGTGTCATATTGTAGAGCGATGTTTAAAAATGTTAAAATAATTATTTACGACGTTAAGTCAGCAACGGCCACATACTAGCGTTTTTATAAAGCTAAGCTTGTTTACATTAAATCATTTACAATTAATGTGCGAAGCCACTGCTGCAGACGACAATTTATATTGGAAGCGAGACAAGAACAGACGAATACAATACATATTACTTCGCGCTAAGGTAACCACAGAGACAGTTTGCTGAGGTATTGACTCACTAAATACTCTATATGAAATAGGGGGACTTTGAGCTGCTGCAGCGCGCACTGAACAATGCACACACCGCGGGCCATTTGAAAGGTCTGTGACTTAGTTATTTTTTCTTGAGGAATGTTGTCAGTGCAGTATACAAATTAAAAAATGACTTCTTTTCCGTAACGAGTTGTTTTTTTACGACGAAAATGCTACCAACATATCAAGGATAGATCTGTTAAATAATTTGAGACAAAAAGAATGCATCACAAGAAAGGAATGTATTTCTAAAGAGCCAAAACTGCGAACTATTTGAATCCGTTATTTTCCTATTGATGTCTGTATACCTACTGAATTGCAATTTTGCACTTTTGAAACAAATATTTTTACAATGCAGAATTTCATTTAATCCTGATTTTTGAAATCGAAGGACATTCAGCTATTAAAATGATAAGATCTCGTATTCTTCATTGATTGTAAGACCGATTCGGCCTTAATTTGTTCGAAAATTGCAGTAGATTGACAGTTTTCATACTTCAACAGTGTTTCTGTTATGTAATGACGGACAGTTAACCTAACCAGTGTTCGTTTATTTTGTACCTGTACAAACTTGTTCTCCGCAAGTAACTGCCAACTTCCCCACATGAATCAGAGGTGGAGGACAATGATTTCAGGTACAGTATCTTTTATCAAATCGTCACGGAGAACATACGCCTCGCCCGGGAATCGAACTCATGACCCTGCGGTACGTAGATCGGCGCATTCCTTAAGCTTAGCGGGCGGACTGAAGCAAGCACTAAATAACCCTGGATTCTACAAATGGTTTGATTGTTGCAGCTATTTTTTATCCACTGAATGACAGATATTACGCACAAGACCAATTATTGCTTGGTTTTTAGCTCACCTGTCACAAACTGACAAGGTGAGCTTTTGTGATCACCTTCGTCGTCGTCAGTCCGTGCGTTCGTGCGTGCGTCAACAATTTTTTCTGCACGTGAGGTTTCATTAATGATTTTATTTTCACCAAACTGCACATAACTTGAATCACCATAAGATCTTGATTCCTTTCTTGAACTGGCCAGATCCTATTATGAGTTCTAGAGTTAGGGCCCCTGAAACGGCCAGAATTAGCTTTTTTGACCTTGTCTGCACAATAGCAGCTTCATTTATGATTTTTGTAATCAAACTTGCACACAACTTTTATCACCATAAGGTCTTAGTTCCTTTCTTGAACCGGCCAAACTGCATTATGCGTTCCAGAGTGATGGCCCCTGAAACAGCCAGAATTAGCTTTTTTGACTTTGTCTGCACAATAGCAGCTTCATTTATGATTTGAATTTAATCAAGCTTGCACGCAACTTGTGTCACCATAAGATCTCGGTTTCTTTCTTGAACTGGCCAAATCCCGTCTTGGGTTCGAGAGTTATGGCCCTTGAAAGGGCCAAAATTAGCTATTTTGACCTGTCTGCACAATAGCAGCTTCATTTATGATTTGACTTTAACTAAACTCGCGTAATCACTAAGACGCCCCGTCGCAATCATATAACACCGGTTCTGAAGGAGCTTCACTGGTTGCCAGTGAAATACAGGGTGCAATACAAGGTTCTGACCCACACCTTTAAGGCGTTACACAATCAGTCCCCTGCCTATATTAGGGATATGCTAGAAGTGTATAAACCGGTCAGGACCCTAAGATCGCAAGACACGCTGTCACTGGTTATGCCAAAATCTAATACCATGATGTATGGCAATCGCAGCTTTTCTTGCACTGCTCCAAAGCTTTGGAACTCTCTTCCTGTCAAGATCAGGGAAGCTGACACGCTAGCTGCTTTCAAAAGCCTGCTCAAAACCCACTTCTTTGTACAATATTTTGTTAACTGACCGATACATTTATTTTTTTTTTATCTTGTTTTTTTTTTTAAATTATACTTGTTTTCATTCATGATTTTTGTTAATGTGGAATGCATTATCTTTGTATACGTATTTGTTTGTATTTTTGCAATTTATTCTGTAAAGCACTTTTGAACGTGTACAAGTGCATGAAAAGAGTGCTATATAAATGTGGTATAATAATAAACTTGCGCACAACTTGTATCACCACAAGATCTTGGTTCCTTTCTTGAACTGGCCAGTCCATCATGGGTACTAGAGTAATGGCCCCTGATATTGCCAGAATTAGCTATTTTGACCTTGTCTGCACAATAGCAGCTTCATTTATGATTTGACTCTAACTAAACTTGCGCACAACTTGTATCACCACAAGATCTTGGTTCTTTTCTTGAACTGGGCAGATTCCATCATGGGTTCTAGAGTTATGGCCCCTCAAAGGTCCAAAATTGGATATTTTGGCCTTTGCAACCATATAGAGATTTCTTTTATGGTTTGACTTGATACGAACTTCCAAAATATCTTCAACAACAATAAATCTTGGATTCCATGAGTTATTTCATATCTGATTACCTCCCCTGATAATTATCAAAATGGATTTATATCAGTAAGTACTTATAGGACTTATTTGAAATTTTATTATTGTCATTAGTTTGACTGAGACAATCAGGGTAGGTAACTATGGACTGATTTCAAATTACCTCCCTTTATTTGAAATTAAAATGGATATATCTCCGTAACTAATGAAGATACTGATCTGAAATTGCATTTATGTCAACAGATGGACTTGGGCAATCAGTGAAGATACATATTGACTGAATTTATGACAAATTACCTCCCTTTTTTTTCTAAATTAATACACCTTAGCAGCTTCAAATGAGATTTGTTTGAAACGTTATTTATGTCTTTCATGGTAAGAAATAGTCGTATTAGGTAACTCTTGATAGAACATTTATCGATATGAATACTTTACTAATATATTGCTGTATAGGCCCTGTACTCTGTATCTTCTACATGCATATACCAATGCATGATTACCTCCCCTGATTTTAATAAAAATGGATTTATCTCAGTAAATGTTGATAGAACTCATTTGGAATTTTATTTTTGTTTTTAGTTTGACTGAGGCAACCGGGGTAGATAGTATGGACTGATTTTATGTCAAACTACCTCCCTTTGTTTCAAATTAAAATGGTTGTATCTCAGTAACCAATAAAGACACTGATTTGAAATGTCATTTGTGCCATCAGATGGACTCGGACAATCAGGGTAGATAACTTTTGACTGAATTAATTACTAATTACCTCCCTTTATTTTATGTAAACGAATATATAAGTATGTAAGGAATATCATGTTAGTACAAAAATGCAGCATTTGAGCCTAGGACCCTCTATGTCAAAACTTGATCATACCATTTTGAGCAATGGTACTCGGGTGAGCGATACAGGGCCATCATGGCCCTCTGGTTTATTTTTGTAATTGAAAAACGCCCCACGTAGAGGCTGCTTATTACAAAAATGATACTTTTGTTTTAAAGTAGTAGACTGGTCAGGTTTTTTTCACTGCATACGGTAGTTGTTTTGAAAAAACAACAACACTTCTCGAACCCGCGCAAAGATGGAAAACATTACGAACTTATTGAAAGAACGGAGATAGACAGCAAACAAGCACTTATTTTCGTGTTTTACAGCGTCTTTTCGTGATTTAAATTTACGACATCATGAATTACCTCCCTTCACGCGGCAACTGCTTTACAGCGCAGCAGGAATGTCCATGTAAACAAAACAATGATTTTTTTTTTGAAAGCTGCAAAGAATAGAATGAGGGAAGCGATGAAAGAGAGGTGGAAGGCGGGAGTTCGAGGAAGTGTAACAGAACCTCCGATTACAACAATGTCTATGGATCTCGATCATTGTAAGTTAGAGTGGTATACTTTTACCACGCTATAAACATGATAAATTATGTTGATTGCAGTGGTTAGAATTACGGATAGTAATCTTAGAATCGGGGGCGTACAGCATTATTTATGCAGGTTTTGTTATGTATTTGGTACATGTAAATCAAATTCTAGCCTATCCACATTATACAGGCTTGCCAGTGAAGTTGGGAAAAAAAGAATTTTAGACTACTAAAAGTCTAGGTAGCCGGCCCTATAAACATTATTATATGTATGGCAGTGGCTACGATTACGGTACCGTAATCCTAGCCTCCGATTCTAGGATTACGGAAGTTCCGTATTCCTAGACACTCCTATGAGGTTAGGCTAGGATTACGGAAGTACTTAAGAGGCATCAAATGTATGTTAGGACATGCATAAATGTTATTGTAAACTTACTTATTTCACTTAAGTAGCGGGTTTTTTTATGCCTGCCCTAGCTATTATTTCGTGCTATCGATCAGCCATTTCGGGTTAGTATAATCTTTAAGAAACAGGCGAAATCAACACCCGTATACATACGTTTTTCTTTCCAAAACTGCACTAAATATATATTTCTTTTTTTGAAA
Organism: Mercenaria mercenaria; assembly: GCF_021730395.1. Taxonomy (NCBI): domain Eukaryota; kingdom Metazoa; phylum Mollusca; class Bivalvia; order Venerida; family Veneridae; genus Mercenaria; species Mercenaria mercenaria. Next base: position 9,988 of record NW_026461596.1, on the reverse strand, counting down.
ATTGGCAGACAAATGAAGAATTATATATATTCTTAATAATAGCTGAAAAATATTTTTTAAAATATTCATTACTTAAAATTTTATGACTTGATTTTGCCTGTCACTTTAGATTTCCGCGCATATAAAATCGGGCCAAATCAACACCCTTATACGTTTTTGTATTTCGTTTTCGCTATTTTAAGTGAAAAAAGTAAGTTTACAACATAATTTATGCATGTCTTAATTAACATATATTTGATGCCTCTTAAATACTTCCGTAATCCTAGCCTATCCTCATAGGTGTGGCTAGGAATACGGAACTTCCGTAATCCTAGAATCGGAGGCTAGGATTACGGTACCGTAATCGTAGCCACTGCCTATATGTATACCAGCTGTATTGTAGAGGATGATTATATTATTTTGATATTTGAGTACCATTATCTATCTTTATGATGCATCTTTTAATCGATAGTCTAGATCACAGACGAAAAGGAATCTGCATTTGTCTCTAAGATGACTGATCAAACTTAGAGCAACTTTTTTTGTTTGAAAAGATACGCAAAGAGCAAGTTCATTCATGAAAATGACCCCACTATCTGATTGTATTAAAAATATTTCTTAGGATTTAAATTTTAATGGCCCATTTACGAATTATAAACCGGTCAATAGAGAATTTGTTTCACATGCAGGCAAATCAAATATATGTCAGACATGACACAGTCATTTTCCAACTGACTGCTTAACTCATTCATATTAACCATGGCTAAATGACCCAAATGGCCGATAGAATTTCATTTTGCCTGCCGATCGCGGGTCTGGCCATAGTCTAAATAATGAGAACCTGAGTTGTCCGATTTTACATTATGATATTTTACGTTGTCTACCCAAAGGTAGGGAGAGTGGATATCGACCATTGAAAAAATATCACGATATTTATCTCTTGAGTACAATAATTTGGACTAGTCTGGCCAAAGACCTGTGTATAATTGTAGCTTAATTTAAGTAGATATATTCGACACCTTAAGCATAAAAACGGTGAAGCAATTTTCGATTCAGAATGACCGGTGCGAACATTTCATGAAAACGAAAGTAGACCTTTTCTGCGTCTTCATTATAAAATGCTGCCCAGTGTTTGCATCTACATCGTCAATATGATGGATTTTATTCTGATTGTTGTCGTCGTGTAAGTTCGACATCTTTCGGGCAAATTCGGCACCCTGATGAATTTTAAAAATATACAAGTTGAACATTAATCATTTTTTGTAGAACTAAATTTAAAACAGCTAATTCCGCAACAGACATAAGACATGGTTTTACTCTGACGAGTAGGCTCTAATTTTTCAGATTTCATAACTCGAGCTATAAAAAGTAAAACAAAAAATAATCTTTATTGTTCAGTAGATTATACAAACGCCGGCTAATTGTTTCCAGGGATTTTTTAAGGCCCATCCCAATTGCAAAAATGTGCTTATTTTCCCAATTTTGAGGTTTCAATTTCCCAAAAATCTGCCAAAAAATAACAATTTTGCGGTTATCTCAATTATCAGGTTTCCGATTTTTCGTTTTGATTCTTGTTCCATATTTTTAATGGAGTTAGCACTGTTCCTGTTTTAATTGAATAACCGCTCAATTACCGATTCGATTAAATCTTGCGAACTGTTCTATATTCCTTATACATGACCCCGCGATCACATTTAATCAAGCTCTCCAATTTTCCGGGAAATGAAAATATATCGAGTAATAAATAGTAAATATCATACAAATAAAGTCATAAAAAAGTATGCTGCTGATAACAAAAAAGCAGTCAAGCTTCAGCTTTGTCAATAAAACAAGTGCTGAGAAACAGGCCACCGCAATAAAGTCTCAGGATTCGGTAAGGTAAGCAAACTCGATGACAAATTTAAACACATCTCGGACCAAGCCCGGTTATAAAACATTTGATAAAACACTGTACACAAGTGAAGCTGGTACTGACCCCCGAAATCTGAAGGTTTTACTGACCCGTCTTTGTCTTCAGAGTTTTTTGTGACTTTATTTATGCAATTTAGTAGACGCTTTCAAGAGACAAAAAAAAAAAAAAAAACAGAAAAATTGAATTGTATTTGTAATGTGACATACAATGCTGAATTAAATTTCATATAATGGTAAAACTTATTTTTGAAATTTCCCAATTTTCAGGTCTTACACGCCATTTTTCCCAACCGAATGGGCCCCGGGCCCCAGGTTTGAAATGGTGAAAAAATCCCTGGTTTCTGGAAACAATATAATATATAGCATCACTAATGATGTTTAAGTTTATTTATTTATTCGCTGCTGCCTTCTTTTTAGCCCACCATCATCAGATGGTGGGCTATTCAAATCACTCTGCGTCCGTGGTCCGTCGTCCTTCCGTCCGTCCTTCCGTCCGTTAACAATTTCTCGTTATCGCATCTCCTCAGAAACTACGAGGGGGATTTTGACCAAACTTTGTCAGAATGATGTATTGGTACCCTAATTGTGTCCCCCTGAAAATCAGACTGGTTCAACAATTTTGGAGTGAGTGATGGCCCTTTGTTTATTTTTATAATTTACATAGATTGATATAGGGAAAAACTTTAAAAATTTTGTTCAAAACAACAGGGCCTAGGGCTTTGATATTTGGTATGAAGCATCATCTAGTGGTCCTCTACCAAATTTGTTCAGATTATTTCCTTGTTCCGAAATAAAATTTGACCTTGATTTTGACCTAGTGACTTACTTTCACATTTCTCAAGCTACAGCCTTCAAATTGGACCACTTGCATAGTTTTGTGTACCGTGACCTACTTTCACATTTCTGTAGCTACAGGCTTGAAATTTAGATCACATGCATAGGATTGTGTACCGAAACAAACTTTGACCTTGACATTGACCTAGTGACCTACTTTCACATTTTTGAAGGTACAGGCTTCAAATTTGGACCACATGCATAGTTTTTTTTCTGTTCCAAAATAAAATTTGACCTTGATTTTGACCTAGTGACCTACTTTCACATTTCTCAAGGTACAGCCTTTAAATTTGAACCACAAGCATAGTTTTTTGTACTGAAATGAACTTTGATCTTGAGATTGACCTAGTGATCTACTTTCACATTTCTCAAGTTACAGGCTTCAAATTTGGACCACTTGCATAGTTTTGTGTTCCGAAATAAAATTTGACCTTGATTTTGACCTAGTGGCCTACTTTCACTTTTCTCAAGCTGCAGCCTTCATATTTGAACCACAGCATAGTTTTGTGTACCGAAATGAACTTTGATCTTGAGAATGACCTAGTGACCTATTTTGCATACTTGTTTACCATCATGACCCCAGTCTTTAAAACGGAGGAGGCAACTCTATCAAGCATTTTGACTGAATTATGACCCCTTTTCGACTTAGAATATGCTTATTGTAATGTTAAAGTTTTTCTCATTGCTTATATTATACTATCAAGCTCTGAGAATAGTCGAGCGCGCTGTCCACTGACAGCTCTTGTTTCTTTATCCCCCCTATATATACTATTTTCACTATCTAACACTCACAGTCAAGAATTGCTTGAATAGTATCTTTGACAAAGTGTGTTCATGAATTCTTAAAATTTACAGGTCTACAAGAAGTTGGAATGTGTCCCCAGACAACACACTTTAACACTTCAGCATTGAAAGACGATCAGCATACAAAGCGTAGACAGAACAAAGTACAGTGGAAGCCAAAGGGTTGGGGAGAAAATTTAAAAAGATAAAAGGTACATTATTTATATCAGAAAATATCGATCGTCAAAATGTTAAACTTTTGCATGAAGGCACTTTACTCAACAATCACTGAATACAGGACCTTCAAACTTGACATGCTGATAGTACTTATTGAGTACACGACCCCTATTTACTTTGGGGTCACCAGGTCAAAGGTCAAGGACACAGGGGCCAATGTTAACTTTGCATGAAGGCACTTTTCTGGAGAACCAATTGACCCAGGACCTTTAAACTTCACTTACTGATACTACTTATTGAGTACCCAACCCCTTCTGATTTTCGGGTCACCAGGTCAAAGGTCAAGGACACAGGGGCCAATGCATGAAAGTACACTTCGGGGGCAATTGAATGCTAAATAAAATGTTGCACACAATTTTGACCGGATGCATCCATATACTAAACATTTTAATGCAACATACTAACTCTAACAATGTGTATATTTTAGGATAAGCACATCCCGATACAACAATGATATGGATTTTGATAAAGTATGACCCTGAGTCATGGATCATATGTTGTAAAACCTTTACATAATTGTATACTTTACATTTAAAACTTGTTCTGTACCTTTAATTACAGGACAAAATTACTAGCGTGTTTGGAGGTACGAGAGGGACCAACCTACCAATCAGGCCTTGATTTAGAAGAAAATGTTGATATGAAAGCTATTCCCGCTCCGATGTATCAGCCATGTCCTGAAGATGCCCCAAATTTATGGCTGACGATTCAATCTGTAGGGTTGCTTTTGACCTTAAAAACAACTGGTCTGGGTATGTTCTAATTATTTAAAAGGTTATTTGAAGTAAGTTAATAGATTCTTCTGTGTAAATAAAGACTTGGATGTCAGAATGTTTATCTCAATGATATCTAGGTCAAGTTTAAAACTGGGTCAAATGACCTTGAAAACTAGGTCGCTAGGTCAAATTACTAAAAAACGCTCGTGAACACATTAGAGGTAGTCATTGTGGTCCAATCTTTACCAAACTTGGTCAGAATATTTAGTACAATGACAACTAAGTCAAGTTCAAAACTGGGTCACATGACCATAAAAGCAAGGTCACTAGGTCAAATTATTGACAAAGCTCGTGAACACTGTAGAGGTAGTAATTTTCTTCATATAAATTTAAATTAGAAGCTTTTTGGAACCTGCAATCTAGATATTTGATATGTGACATCATCGAACGAGCTTCTTCCAATAAAGTCGGGGGCATTGCATTGTCTAAATTTATGCATTCTCGATGTGTTTTTTTTTTTTCAGAAGAGATTCACATATAAGGGAACTTGCGGCTGAAACTGTATATTCCGCAAACAACAGTACAGATCCCTTTTTCATCGTTTCATTATTCCCAAGAAACCTATTTTAACCGGGCTTCCAAGATAACTGGCATAACAGTGAAAGACAGACAATGTTTAAAAATGGGGATCTCGTCAACAATTCTGTTTCTGTATCAAGAGCTTTAACTTCATTCCTTGATTTTTTTAAACAAAAACAAAAGGTTGTTCTTGTTGGTCACAATATAAAAACATTTGATAGCCTTGTTCTTGTTAATGCTCTGGAAAATGTTAACGTGATGGAAGATTTTCAAAATATAGTCTTTGGATTTGAGGACACACGGAACTGTTCATGATTAATAATCCAAGCTGAAAAGCTACTCGCAGGAAAATTTAGTTGGCCAGCTGCTTGGCCAAGAATATCAAGCACACAGTGAAATCTGAGGATGTGAAAGCGTTGAAGGCTTTGTATACAACTGTAGATTTTGGGGGAAAGATGTACATGCAAAATGTCTATTTTCTGTTGCATATTCTATCCTCAGCCTTAATTATTCACAGAGTCCGGAGAAATTTACCCTCACTTCAAAGAATGATTGACATGAAAGTGTTAACACAATCTATGGCAAGAAGAGTAGCCGGAAGTGGATTGGTTTTTAGACAATGAAATAGTTTTTCCGAAAGAAGTGGAAAACAATGGATTCCCAAAACTTTTTTCGGGAACAGTAAATGGAAAAGTTAGAGTAACTAAATGTTATAAAATTTTTCCATCAGTGTGTGTTCTTTTCTAGCAACTAATTTGTATACAGCTTTCCAGCAATATATTTTATAAATAAAGGAGAAAAGTAGGAATAAAATTCTTAAAATACTAGGAGAAAAAACTAGGAAACAAAGTGCTCAAGGTGAGCTATTGTGATCAGTCAATGTCTGTCGTCCGTCAGTGCATGTGTGCGTGCGTGCATCAACAATTTCCTTAGACAACATCTCCTAAACCACTGATCATATTTTGACCAAACCTCACAGAAATGATCCTTGGGTGGTCCTCTTTCAGATTGTTTAAATTGTTCAGGTACATTGCACCACTAGGTCACAGGAGCTAAAAATAGAGTAAAAACTTCAAAAATCTTCTTGTCTGAAACCACAAGGCCTTGGTCTTTGATATTTAGTATGTAGCAGTGTCAAGAAGTCCTCTACTAAGATTGTCCAAATTATGCCCCACGGGAGAAAATTGGGTCCGCTCGTGGGGTCACAATTTTACATAGTCTTATAGAAGAAAAAGCTTTAAAGATCTTGTCTGAAACTACAAGGCCTAGGTCCTTGATATTTTGTATGTAGCATTGTCTAGTGGTTCTCTATCAAGATTGTTTAAATTATGGCCCTTGGGTGGGAAAATTAGCCCCCCCTTGGGGCCACAAGTTTGACTAGATTTAGAGAGAGAGAGGTTTAAAATCTTCTTTGTCTGAAACAGCCCAAAGGGCCCTTTTTCTTTGGGTATTTAGTCTGTAGCATTGTCTAGTGATCCTCTATCAACATTGTACATATTATGCCCCTGGGGTGAAAAGAAGCCCTGGGCGCAAGGAGGTCACAGCTTTTACATGCATTAGAAAGAGTATGGGCTCACGAGAATAATTAGGTTATTTCAAGAAGGCGGAGCCTTCAAGAAATAACCTGATTATTTGAGTGAGTCCTACTCTTTCTGCTTTGTATCGTGGTCCTCCAATAAGAACAATGATCTTTTTATTGACAAGTCAAACCCGCCAATCATCGTTTATATTTTAATTTTAATACCACGTTACGTCTGGTTCTACTCCGGCTCCTAATGATTGACAGTCAGTTTACATAATCACGTGACATCTTGTGCTATGGGAACGTCCTGTTGAGCTAGTTTTTGTCGCATGTATGCACATTTGAGTACTAGATTTGTAGATGTTCTTTCATGGTGCCCCGTTTTTTTGATTTTGACACTGTACTACGATTCATTATTGTCTTTTGTTTGACGAGGCAATCAGGGGAGATAGCTATGGACTGATTTCGTGTCAAATTACCTCCCTTTGTTTCAAATCAAAATGGAAACTGTTACAAGAAAATGTTCATCCTGATGATATTTAATGTGTATGCCTATGTGCTCTATGTCAAAACTTGATCATATCATTTTGAGTAATGGTACTCAGGTGAGCGATATAGGGCCATCATGGCCCTCTTGTTAAAGTTTTGCGTGCAAGGGTATATCTCCATATACAGAAGAAATGTGGCTTTGAAACCTTTGGTGAATGATTCTAGGTCAATGACCACACTAAACTGTTCTTGCCTACCTAGTGGGGAAAGTTTACATTTATCCGAGCACGCGCCAGGGATAGATATTCCTGTCTTTCCCTAGGGAAAAACCTTGTCTAAAATAGCGTGCATTAAGGTGACGTCACATAGGACGGTAACCATTGTGACGTCATAAATTTTATAAATATGTCAGGAAATACCCCAAAACCCATTGTCTCCACGACATTTTGAACATGATAGGCAAGAAAAATGATCTAACATGTCTGCCTGTGTAAGACAGCTGTTTTCCCTACCCTCGGGACAGCATGGATAAAAAAGCCTCGCTAACGCTCGGTTTTCCATTCCACACTGTCCCTCGGGTAGAGAAAACCCCGTCTTACACAGGCAGGCATGTAAGATCCTTATAATCAAGTCCCATAACTTTAACATGTATTTTGGCTGAATTATGTCGCTTTTGGACTTAGAAATTCTGCATTAAAGTTTTGCGTGCATTGAAACTTCACCCCACCCCATTGGGTCAATAACCTAGGTCACACACCAAGTCCCATAACTCTGGCTTGCATTTTACCCGAATTTTGCGTCTTTTTTTGTACTTAGAAAATCCACGTTAAAGGGTTTTTCATGCAAGGGCATGTCCCCCATAACTACTGAAGAATATTGCATTGAAACTTGACACACCTATGTGGGGTCAATAATTCTTGGATTTTTACCAAAATTGGTTCAGAGTAGTCAAGCGTGCTGTTTTATGGATAGCTCTTTTTAGAGTCAAGTGAGAATTGACGAGCGCACAGTCTTATGGACAGCTCTTGTTTTATTTTGATGACGACCAAGTAATGTAGGGTCAAATACTTGACCATAAGGTCTAATCATAGAAAAAAAGCTTTTTTTTATATATAGTTTGCAATTTTTCTTGCATCTAGATCAAACTTGGTAAGTAAATTTTTACGAAAGTCATTCTTGAATTGGGTCATGTAGGGCTAACATTGTCAAAACTTTGAAATAGAGGGCATTGTATGTATAGAGAGTTTAAACGAAGCATGTGTTAAGTTTTGTGTATCGGATATTTTATCAGTTTCTATTGTTTTCTACAGAGTTGCTTGCAAATCTGTTAGAAACATATACTGTATTGGGATGGGTGATATCTATTATCATGAGAACATTTGTACATTGTAATTGAGAATACAGGTTTGCAAAAAAGACAATTTCAAAAAGATTGTAAAATTGTTATTTGTATTTATATATTTGACCTGTGACATACATGTGTGACCTTTACCTTTGAGTCCCTGCATTCCAGTCTTATTTGTTGTATATCTAGGCGCCCTGTCATCTTGCTGCACCTTGTATTTTTTAGATTCTTTTATTGAATTAATAGTGATTAAATTACATAAAGTCTTGAAAATTATGACCCTTTTTTCTGAAGTATTTGACCTTTGATCCCCTATATTTGTTATTTTCACTAAAAATTTTAAAATTTTCACATGTTTTTTTCCATCATCCTCACCCTAACATAACAATATTTAGAGAATAAGGGGAAAAAATGAAAAAAGATGCTTCAAAAATGATAAAAACGTGTACTTTTTAAAAGGGAAAAATTTGACCTTTGACCTTTGAATGTGCGTTGACATCTGTATGTTTAACCAAATTATTGCATGCTTTGATTGTTTCCTACATAGGTTTTAAATCTTGGTAAAGTTATTTGAAAAACCCTTGACAAACAATTCGGTAGCAGTATTTTACATAAAATATCAATGTTAAAAAACTGGGTGGGGTAATTTTACCCCATATTTCATGTTAAATTCTGTATTTAAAAAGAAAATTAACGACTTAGACCTTTACCATTCAGCATTGTATTTTATATTTATTAACTATGTTTTAAAAAAAATTAAATTTATATCTATGTATGAAATAAATCTATACAAATTAGGAATTTGGTTGTTTTTCTTCAAAATGTTGTTAATACACAACGTTTAAAATTGAAAAAACTTGTTTTTGAACTCATAGACCTATATTTTTTTCAACATTTTTGGTATCAACATTGGTTTCTTAATCACATGTCAAATTATTATGGAATTCTGTTCATGAACCCAAAAATTTTTTTGGTATTATATTCTCAGAAACTCTAATTTTTTATAGATTTTTGTTTTAAGCCCTGGTCACATGTTCAGCATGTGATAAAATACCGAAATCTAACTATTTTCACATCAGATTGACTTACTTAAATCTGTATTGATATTTTCAAGATTATGGTAGTTTATTTTTATTGATTAATGTACACGCAAAATATAAACCATTTTTAACCCCATACCCCAATTTAAAAGTGTCAAAAACTTCACCAAAGCATTTTATAGTGTCACTTCAAATGACATTTGCGAAAAAATGAAGTCAAAGACCTCCTATTTTTTAAGCTTCAGTTAACTTCAAATAAGTTAGATTTTTGAAAAAAGTGGTTTTAAAAAAGTTATTCATTGGAAAAAAATGACCTCAGACCAGTCTACTACCTTAAATCTTAATTACTTTAAAATATTTTGTGTTTTTAGGATAGATGGTACATCGATTTTTATCGCATGACGTGTTTAAAACATGTAAAGGTAGCGTTCCTTTTTTATTTTGCTTTTTTACGTATTTTCTTTCGATATAAAAGTTTTATATATTAATAAATTGATTTATTCATGTTGAATTTTTTAAAATTTTTTTATGGGTTTTTTTATTGCTTTGTCTG
>NW_026461595.1:0-3363 GCF_021730395.1 Mercenaria mercenaria | reverse complement strand
AGGATTATATTTTGACATTTTAGAAGACTTATGAGGACACTTAATCAAGCTAGACTGAATCTATATTACCAAAAGGACACACGCATGCAAGAAAGGATATATGATAAATGAAGTTATGGGTGAAATATGCATGTTCGAAATAAATACCGTACACTATATGTATGAATTTCTTCCTTTTTTACTAACTGGTCTCTTGTTTTAGTAACAATAATACTCTATAGCACTCATTTTCCTTGAAAAGGTTGACTGTTGCAACAAACGAAATCTTTTTCTAATTGGAAATACCCGAGCAACATCGTCATGGTGGCAGGACAGAAAATTACGTTACGAATTTCAATTCCCATACCCGACGTTTTCCGATGGGAAATCGAGGAAGTTTTAATTTCAATCTGCTTTAAAACAGCTAGAAGTACAATTAGAAAGATTTGCGTTTGTGATATTGAAACTGCATTCTTTCATATAGAACAATTATCAGTATAAATCTAAAACCAAAACCAAAATAGTTTCAGAAAAGCATGAATATATATTCTCGCATACTCACAATGAATTTTCTGCATTTAAACGATAATGCTTTATTATGTTCACATACCTATTCCCGCAATCTTGGCAAAGTAAAGAAATTCAGCGTGGTCAGGGATGCCATTCAATGCTACTATAGTATAAGAGTATCGTATAGGCCGACATCATAGGACGTAATGACAGAACATATCACGAAAGGAATCAGTCAAACCAAGTCTGCTATTATTTTCCTAGGCTGTGTTCAATACTTCGAACTACCTTCTTTCAAATTTGTTTCATTTTCACAGCAGCATACTAACTTGGCATTGGCATTCTGCAAACCAATCTGGTGATTTCCTCATACAAAACAAAAATAATCCCCTAACTGCAGGTGGTCCCGCCTGAATGATATCATATCTAAATATAAGTAAATATAAGTAAAATTACATTTTACATCACTAGTGATCGACTGGTTATAGTTTTAGATCTGACCTCTGTTTGATTTTATAAATCAACATTAAACACACATATCTTGTCCTGTCCTATCATCTTAAATAAATATGTTTTGATAAATATTAGCCTAAAACAAGGCTTTATAAAAAGCAATTAGCTTAAAAAAGATAACGTTTTGTTTATATATCAACCTGTCGACTAGCAGGTCGGACTAAGGTCTTTTCTTTCTTTCTTTTTTTCTTTTGCATATTAGCCTACCTCTAATTACCGCTTATATCATTAGATCCTTGTACTAGTCGATAAAGTAAACACGTCTCAAATTTAGACCAATTCGGACATCAGTATTACTATATGGCACTGTGGTTCAACCAATACTTGTCCACAAATGTAGAGGACAGATAGTGTTAGATACACCTGTAGTAGATGATATGTCCAACAAGATTATAAACACTTCGTAAGTTCATTACTTTTATTTGATGGTATGATAAAGACATTATAAATAAATCTAACTGAAAAAGTTCTTACACTATCATTTGCATATGGGCGTTAATTGGTATATTGAATACGAAAACAATACTAAATAGTTTTTACCATTGCTAGAATATTTAGTAATATCAGCCTATATCGAATATTAGGTTTGTAAAATTCACCAAAAGCTAAGTTTAAATGGACTTACTTATAAATATAGCGCTCTAACTTTATAACGTATTTCATAATTTGCATTCTGGGAAAATTGCAGTCATGTTCACAGATATCATCTTTACTTTGACAATCTATCACATTTTATCCGTAGTTTCCTGATCTGCAAAAGTAGCTTGATATTATGTTTAAGATAAATGACAATGGATAGTGAGAAAACGTTTCTTTCTAATGAAGTGTAGTCAAAATAATTGTGGAACAACACTGTCTTTTGTTTTTTTTTTGTTTGGGGTTAAACACCGTTTTTCAACAGTACTGCAGTCATGTAACGGCGGGCAATTAACCTAACCAGTGTTCCTAGATTCTGTACCAGTACAAATCTGTTTTTCGCAAGTAACTGCCAACTTCCCCACATTAATAAGAGGTGGAGGACTAGTGATTTCAGACACAAGTCCCGCCCGAGGATCGATCTCAAGAAACCACGATCCGTAGACTAACGCTCTACCTACTGAGCTAAGCGGGCGGGCTACAACACTGTCGTTAGGAAAGAAAACACACGTGTAGTATGCACGTCATTTGCGCTAGTTAGTAACCTTAATATTAGATTTAGATCATTTATCTAAATCCTGGCTAACATTATGTTCCTGATTAGTGGGCACAGCTTTAATATCTCTTAGATCATTATTCAATAACAAATATATTAATCACCGCTGAACAATGCTGTTGATCTTACTTAGAAGTAAAACACATACATCAAACTTTTCATTGAGAGTTTCGATCATTTCTATCTTAATAAGAATTCCCCTGGTAGGACATTTAGTAACTTCCTGTTGTGAATGTCGCATTAATATATATCACATTCAAAATAAGAGAGTGTACGCTTATCTTATGATCAATTAATCAGTGAATCATTTGCAAATATCTATTTATGAATGTCGATTCCGAAACATTGTAACCTGGCACATTTGTGCAAAGTCAATCCTAAATCGTTTTAAGATTGATGTAAATTACGTGTAAGGCTAGTAAACAATTTTAACGTACATCATTATTTAGTTTGCTTTTAGTTCAATATCTTCATTGAAACAATTTATGCATTATGTTGGTAGTAGTTTGCTTTTTTAATTGAGCAGGTAGTGTGTTAAAGATCAAAATTCCTTTGTTATAAGATTATGCCTGAATCTTTGCGGATTAATCTTAAACAATCGATAGGTGTATAGAATATATAGTGTAATTGTTTGTTAAAGAATTAATAACCACTTGATACATTGTACCGTGCTTTCATATTTGTAACATACAATGAGTAGATACAAGCACTGAAATCGAAACATGAAGGCATGATTGCACAATTGCACGATGAAGAAGCCCACAGGTGCAATGGCGATAGTACGACATAGCGATAGCGAAGAGTGAAGTTACAATAGTCTGTCTTAACATTTCGTTGTTATGCAGTCGTGCTTTGTCATAAAAAGGTCAGGCTTCTAAAATTGTTTTATCACTATCGTTCATTCGTCAGATACCATCGTACTATTGCGCTTTGACGTTGTACCTTAGCTCTTTGCCATCTCCTCAGGCATTCGCAAATTATGAAGCTTCTGGTATCCTTTTGTTTAATATTTATCCGCATGGTTTCTGAAATGCCGCTGAAATGGTTGAAATATAAGAATGTCAGGTATTTTATGTTATCTCCTAGTGCATATATCAGTGATAATAAGGTGGGCCGATGGTCTAGTGGTAACACGCTTGACTGTCAATCCAGAGGTCCGGGTTTCGAAT